>NC_056744.1:896165835-896455835 GCF_019279795.1 Protopterus annectens | reverse complement strand
CCCCTTTCATCCCTTTTGTTGTATTGTTTTACTGCAGTGTTTATTTTTACTTTGTCTTCTGCATTAGCAAGACTAAATCGGCTGAGTTAAGTGCAGTTGTCTTGCCTAATGACCACTGTTGTGCACATCAATTCTCCTTGGACTTGACAGCAAAAAATGGAATGTGTTGAATACAGGACTTCTGGCAGCATACCTCGTTCAAAATGCTTTTACGCTGCTTGATGGCAACATCTTTCCCTTTCGAAATACTAGCTTCCTTTTAGGTTAGTTGCTTCCTTTTGTAGAGAACTGCAGCTTATCATAAACAGGTCTGTTGATGGTTTGTGATCAACCTCTAGTTGCTTTAGGCATTCGTTTGCTAGAGTATATTTGTTGTACAGCTTTAACCATAAAACTACCAGTATATGCTTTTTCTTTGTGAGTTAAAAATAAAACATCTTTAAAGTTTACAAATTCTTTTGTCTGTACCACAAATGTAAAAATGCTGTATTCTTTTCCTTTTGTGACATACAAATCAGTTGCAAGAAAAGTTTGAGAGTATACTCGCTACTTTACTGAAGGAGTGCCTTTCAGTGACATAAAATACTGATTTGGGTGCAGAAATGAAAGGTCATACTGTTAGCAGTCATGCAGCCGTCAGAGGTACTATGCAGACAGCTTGTATTTACCAACTTTTTACTAAATGAGCAAAATGTGTGACAAAATCGAACCAGATATTTGGTGCGTGCAAAACAGAGTTGAAAGCAAGATGGAGTTGTGAAGAACATTTTGCATTTGTTATAGATTTGTTTCTTAATGTTACAGGACAGTGTGAAATATTTCCTTCAGCATATAGTACAGAAGGTTATTAATATGACTAGTCTATTTCATAATGCGTGGACTGCTGAGAGGTACAAAACAGTGGGGAAATATAGACCCTGTGGTTTTATGCCCTGTTCAGTGTTGTCTGTGATCGGTGACAAAAAAAGCAGTCCAAGGGCTTACAATATGAAACTGCAATAAGGACTTGATCATAGCCGGTTTTAGGCACCAGCGAACCCTGCGGTCGCTGGGGGCCCCCCTGTTCCCTTGGGGCCCCCAACCACAGCAAGTTATCTTACCTTGATATTTTGTCACATGTCTGTAAAACCAATGAAAGCTAGTACAGCAGTCTTGTATACTTAATAAACCACAATGGTAATAACTCCTATTTATATCTCCCTTAAAATTCTGGTTGTAGTAACAGTGTTTTGTCAAGTAACAGGCATCAGGATTCCATTAAATATTTTACCACTAACATAGTGCCCCTGGCTTAGTTAAACCCTGCTTTCGGACATTTTCTACACTAAAACTAACTACATAGCCAGCTTTAGGTCCCTGCAAAACCATGGCTGCAGGGGGGCCCCCTTAATCATCTTTGACATTGTGGGGGCCCCACAAAAGCTGCTACTGGTTGGGGAAAAATGAGGAAGAAAAAATGTATTGATTTCTTAAGTATGCTCTTTAACACGAACAGGGCCGAGTTATGGCCCTGTTAGGATGAAGATCATAATGAACATGAACAATATAAGCACTAGAGGGATCAGCAGCTCAGAGTAACTTACCTCAGTGCAAACTTTGACTTTGACTTTAAGAAGAGCTTATGCTTCCGATCATCAGGTATAGTTTCTCTTTTAGGTAGTTTTATAAATAATACCAGAACACCAGATACTATAACTATCAATTTATTTGCTTAAGAATTCAGTACAATCCCAAAAATAATAGACTAAAGGCTCAGAATCAGGAATATGTTTAAATATTACTCTAATGCACCTAAAAAGTTACTAGAATAACATATTTTGCATCAACATGTATTTTTGGACAATACGTATAAAACTCAGATACCTGGATTGATTGAATGTTTGTAATTCTGAATGATTTACCAGCAAATCAGACTTTTTACGAAGGCCAAAGCAAAAGTATGAACAAAATCAGGGAAGGTCTGTGAAATCAGGAACAGTGACAGGTATGTGAAATCAGGGACAGTGACAGGTCTGTGAAAGCAGGGACAGTGACAGGTATGTGAAATCAGGGAAAGTGACAGGTATGTGAAATCAGGGACAGTGACAGGTCTGTGAAAGCAGGGACAGTGACAGGTATGTGAAATCAGGGACAGTGACAGGTATGTGAAATCAGGGCCAGTGACAGGTCTGTGAAATCAGGGCCAGTGACAGGTATGTGAAATCAGGGACAGTGACAGGTATGTGAAAGCAGGGACAGTAACAGGTATGCATCAGTCCTCAATGAGATAAATCTTACTCCTTCTGCTGTTTGACGACTGCTAAACAGCAGTGACTGATCTGGTGTGGCAGTACCAGTGTTGCACAATCTGTTGCTGTTTGCTGAAATTAAGTACAAAACTCGTACTGCTGTGGCTTATGTGTGTGTGTGTGTGTGTGTGTGTGTGTGTGTGTGTGTGTGTGTAAAAAATATCCCTGATTTTTATATGTGCACGCACCCAATAATGCCAGGACACAAACATTATTCTTCTGGGTATCAGTAAAAAATATACCTAACAAGTAATTAGATTTCAAAAGTAAGACATAACATATATCACAGAACATTCAGACACTTACATATTCTTGGGGTCTGGTAGCACCCACTCACCAGACTGTCTAAATGGATAATGGGGACTCCCTTAATCATCACTGAATCTGTGGAGGCCCCCACCAAAGCTGTTGCTTGTTGGAGAAAAATGTATCAATTTTCTGAATACGCTGTTTAACCTGAATGGTGCTGAGATATGACCCTTTTAGGAAAAAGCTGATAACCTCTGTTTACAGCCACACCCATTTTAAAACTAGGTTTACCTTTAAAACCTCGAATCACACTTTTGCGAGTGGTCATATCCTTGCATCGTAAAATCGAAAGTGGAAAAAGTGACAGTTTCTAATGTTTGAAAAGCAGCAAACCGAACAGCCGATTCGCTGTTTTTCGAACACGAATATCAACAACAAAAGTATATGCCGTGTAATGCAGGGGGGCAAGCCCCCCCCTTCTTTATTATTCTAACTCCGAGATTGCACTACAGCGGGGAATGGAACCATTTCCAACTCCCCACTATAGTGCACTCTGCCCCTAAATGTTGAATGTGCAATGAGCGACTCTCACTGTGCATTCGCTCATTGCACATTCGAACCGTCTTCCGTTCAAAGTTTTCAGAACTTGAAAACTGTCTTTCGAACATTTGACGGTCGCCCGTGTGCAATACGCACATGTAAAGGTAAACCTTAAAACTAGCCCTGCTTAAATGTGTGTGTACAGAAAGCTGCTACAGGTTATGAGGGGCTGGAGATTGTGTGGTTATTACAACTTTAATTTTCATTACGGTCAAACCTTAGAGGTGTGCACATGAAGTTATTATAGCTTGTGTTTGAGCTGAGGGCAGTGTTTCTCACAAACCTCAGAGGTGTACAAAGAAGGTTACTTTAGCTTGTGTAAGAGAGGTGTACTGTCTAGGAGCAACAAATTTGAATATATTACTGAAATCATTCTCACAATCATGTATTAGGCACATATGTGTCTGCCTTTGAGGGCTAGGGGTGAAGAACATGCTATGTATATGCAAATCAGCAGTCACTTGAAATATATGACAAAGGCAGTTTAAATCTCTGCTTTCATCCCAGTCTAACACCAGAGGGATGCATAGGCAGTGACTGTCTTTTGTAGGGGGTTACGGAGGTAGGCAGTATTCCCAGATAAGACTTCTCACAACTACTGGCTTGTTAGTTTACTGTAAACTACAATTTTGTCAGCTTTGAAAATTAAGCCTTGGGCACAACTTACGTCTTCCTTGAAAGAAAAAAAATAAGACTGAAATTCTTTTTTTTTTCATGATTTTTGTTTAGGCCACCATTGGAGTAAAATGTTGAGAAAATGCTCTAAAATGCATCCCAGACCATCCTGTGGCTTCTTGGGCCCTGGCTTGAGTTATTTCCTAAATGATTATTACTGTGCTTACTTGTTCAGGAAAGGTGTGTTGAAAGGATACAAGGAAAACTAAAGCTGAACCACAACAGTGAATTTCTTTCCTTAATCATAATTTCTGTTCAAGCCATTATTGGATGAAAAGGTTGTGTAAAATGCATTTCAGAGCATATAGAAAGTTATGGCTTCTTGAAAAAGCTGAGAGTAAGGCAGAATGTGAGATAAGGAAGAAAAAAGTAACATGCATGGTATGGGGAGCCCAAAAGGAGTGCAAATCAGAGGAGAGGACTGGATTTTGTGTGTGTGTGTGTGTGTGTGTGTGTGTGTGTGTGTGTGTGTGTGTGTGTGTGTGTGTGTGTGTGTGTGTGCATGTGCGTGCGGGGAAATGTCAGCCTAGTCATCATTTCACTTTAAGTCCAGACCTGTACATAGACTTGCTGCAATGTATCATTGTTGCAACTAAGTGCCAGTAACTGTAACTGACCCTTTGTTAGACAGGTCACCATAGTGATAGTGTGGTACATAGGTCTGTTGTAATGCAAGTGCTTGTAGCTGCAGGTCTGTCTGTGGCTACTATTCCTAAAAGTTTGCAGCACGCAATAAAAGGCTGCTTAGGATGGATGGCATTGATAGGATGATACTTATACTGGAAGTGCCTAGGGGGCCCCCAACTTGACATTTGCTGGGGGCCCCCAAAATGCTAACACCGGCCCTGGACTTGATATGACTGATTGTCATAAAATAAGTAAAAATTATTACATCTCTTCATTCAAAGCACCTTTTTATTGGATTGCAACTATGGTATTGGAGTCTAGAAACTTTTAATTGATGCTTTCGTAATTTGTCTGCCCTGCCTCTAAATTCTTTTTTCAGTTTCAAACTATGTTGCATGCTACTCAGCTGTCACTTAAACACAAGAGAGGAGTAACTCAGCGAGATGAAGAAGATTCCAGGACACATTCAGATAGAGTAAAACCGAGCATATCGCACATCATATATATATATCACACACACACACACACACACACACACACACACACACACACACACACACACACACACACACACACACACACACACACACGTGTGCACATATATGCAGCAGTCAATTTGCCTTTTTTAACTAGGTCATCTGGATTTCTTTCTCATCTCTGTATCTAATCATGGCTGTTGGTGTTTGGATGCAGTCTGTTCCTTAGTTAAAATGACAGCTGCTTGAATTTGTCGCATTCTTTTCAGTAACAACACAAGGTTAACTTCACCTGGGCAGACCATTCACCATAATACTCGCATGAATTGATGGTTATCCATCCAGTTGTAGAGTGTGGATTTGAAGGGAGTCTGGGTGATATTTTGCCTAATGGTGCAGCAGGAGTCTATACTGAAGGTGGAAAAGTTGTTGGATAACAAACCTATTTGTTTAATCTTGTATTACTTTATGTATTTCAGTTTAATTGTGGTGAAACACTGGTCCATCACATCTTATTTATTGTATACGTTTGTCATCTTTTTTTGTAGAGAAAGTGTGACTGAGCAAAGCCCATTTTCACTGGAGGTTCAGGAAGTAAATGACATTTAATCTGCAATTTCACTACATATGATAAGCAAGAAGTATATTTACAAATAGGTAAACCTATAGTGCATTTGTAGTAATGATGTTAGAAGTAATGTCAGTAAAAAGAAAAGCTATCCTTTACAATCATTCATCAGAGTGTATATCTCCCTGTACAAAGTGTATTATATCAGAGACAAATCTGTGTAAGGCAATCAGACCGACAGATCAGGGGTTAGACAAACTTGTCAAACACATACAAAGTGAAATATAGGATCTTGACGTAAACAAAATAGGCAGGAGTTAGTGGGAAGCACAATATTTGTTAATGTCTGAGCGTTAAAGTGAAATATGGGGTTCATAGGTTGGTACCAGGCTATCGGCCCTAGGGCCTATACAAGCCTAGCCATGACAATTCCCTGGCTATTTCTTCCCACAGTATTTACTTCCCTGAATCCCTGTCTAGCAGGACAACTGACGTGATTCCCTGGGTGAATTTCCTGTCTCGCATCCAATCATCAAGATTCTTTTTGAAGAGGGCCAAAGAGGCGCTCTGCTTGACATGTATGGGCAGTTTATTCCAGAGTTTGGGGAGTCTCTGGGTCAGGAACCTATCCCTCCAGCATGTTTTGTTCATTGTGATGACAATTTGTTTGATGTAAATGGGGAAAAGGGTTAGTGTGGAGAGAGATGGGGTTTTGCATAGGCATTGCAGTCGATATAGAGGATGACTTCTAGATACAGTGGAGATGATAGCCAGTTAGTGATGGTGAAATCTGTGGAGTATGTAAGAATAATTAGATATGGTGGATGATGGTATGGTAATATGGATGAGTCTTTGGAGAAATGGTAGAGGTATTTCAGCTTAGGAAGTGAACTTGAAAAATATACGAGGACAGCAGTATGAAGTGAAGGTAATGGAAGTCGCACTCAGCTGAGCAGCATTAACATAAACAGGATTGGGTGAGATGATTAAGCAAAGGCTTAAAACGAGAGATTTTTTCAGCCCTTTTAGTTCTTTTGGGATGGAATTTGAGTCTAGAGGTATAGTGAGAGTATAACAGAGTCCCCAGCTGAGTTGTTTGACTTAATTATGATAACAAAGAGTTTTTCGCTTGAACCTATTAGAACCCTACAAGGAGATTAGGGATGTCAGATTTATTTTAGTGGTTGGTACTTTTCTGGAGAGTGAGTTATTAAGTAAGTAATTAGCTGTGTATACGTTAAGTAGCTTGGTAGTTCAACCCAGTTTAGTTGTTTTATGGCCTCACAATATAATCTATATGGAAGGTTGGCAATAAATGTAACTATTTTGTTGTAGCAGAAGGGGAGTTTAACTTTCTATGTGACATTTAAGTTTGTGAGGATAGGGGAAGCATCTAGGATTGATGGAAATTAGTAGATGGGGTGAATGCATTATGTGCAGAGTCCGTAAGATACTGTTAGGCCCTAAGGGGGAGTAGAGTTTCTAATCAATCTCAGTCTGGGGGAAAAACATAAACACACACAGTTTGTAAATCTACAGGTAATAATGATAAAAACATGTAAACAGAGTATTATTTTGTATACAGTGCTAGTAATGTTTAGAAGTAATGACTAATAACATAGGTAAGAACCATTGTATACTTTTTACTAATGGTTTAAACGTGGAAGCAGTAATATTGTGGTTTTACTCTGTAGGTAACAAAAAATGTTGTCTGAAAGCACTCTAGGAAAAATGTTGCACTTATTTACAAGATGTTAGTGCATGTACATTAATTTCATCAAAGATTAGTATAAGTTATGGATAGGGATATTGTAATGGAGGTTTGGGACTTAAAATAGTTTATTAGACTGTTTTTTTTTTTCTGTGACGGTAGAGAAGACCAAAATAAGCACTGGGTCTTTCATGCTCTTG
This sequence comes from Protopterus annectens, assembly GCF_019279795.1. NCBI lineage: Eukaryota > Metazoa > Chordata > Ceratodontiformes > Protopteridae > Protopterus > Protopterus annectens. Next base: position 896,448,441 of record NC_056744.1, on the reverse strand, counting down.
AAAGTCAACCTTTGCTTACCATTTCACACTGTGAATGAGACCAAGTGTATGAAGAGGTATTTTAACCTGCCAGTGTATCTTAAGTGGCTTAATCCGGAGATTCTCTTAGGAATCTTTGGGACCTTTCAAGATGTGAAAGAATTTAATAGGTATATTACAGAGAGGGTAGTGTTTCAAGTGCCAGATAAGGGAGGAGTATATTGCAACAAGGACATCCTTTGACCTTCATGAAGTGTTCCGACCAGATACGTTACGTTGGGTAGAAGGACTTTTTAACCACAGCCAGGACATGTTAGTCAAAACAGAGCTCATTGAATACACAGGAATCCAGGTCTCTCTGCATGGAATCTCTTTGGGGGGTGACAGTAGTGGGGTAAGAGGTGGTAGCAGATTTACAAGAGCTATGCTGCAATTGGCGTTTAGTGTGAGATCATGTGTAGCGCACCAGGCTTTATACGGATGAGATCATGTGTAACGCACCAGACTTTATACGGATCCAGGCCTTGGTGGAAAATATCAGTAAGGGGGAAGGTGTTGATAATTGTACAGAACTTGAAGTCATCCACAAACTTCAGTAGCCAGAGCATGTGGATGCTTCATTTCTGTTCTGCGAAGTGTACTTGAAATAAGGACGGTGTCATGGCTGAGCCCTGTGAAACATCCCATGAAGAAGTTTCAGCAGTGCAGTCAGCTACCTTTTTACCTGCTGAGTTCTTCCTACTCCCTTATAGTCATACCATCCTCTGAAGATATGCGTTGCCATTTGGTCAGTTATGACTGAGCATGAGGAGCTCACCTTAGGGCCTTGTGGAGAAATTTGCAAATATACCTTCAAGTCCCATTGTTGTCACTGTGAGCCAGTCATGTGGAATCCATTTACAGTAGGCCACTTAAGGATGCTTGTGTTTACATACGTCACTAGTTGCTGCCAGTACCATGGAGGGATGCTTGTGTGAATGTTGTAATAGGTCAGTTGTCCTTTTGTCATCAGTGTTTCTCTTGGTAGTTATACAGACTGCTGAGCCATGTGTCATAAGTTGCATTTTGCACATTACTGCTTACTGACCACCAGTAGTTGTGTGTTCTTGCATTGTGCTATATGTGTTTTCTTGTATGACATGCCGTACTTTGCTGCATCAAATGAGTTCCAGTTGGCTCTTTACACACCACAGTAATGCTGGGCATATGTGCAATTAGTGAATGCAGACCCGTTTCTTTTCTGAGATGCACATGCATCATACAGCTCGTTGAACGCCATTTGATTTGTGCTTACAAGACTGTAGTTGTGTTGTTAGCATCTGGTATATGTTGTGGCTGTGCTTTGCAAAAGAAGGTAGCAAGTGTTAGAGACTACAAGAGCAACCAACATATGACTGTCTAGTTTCAAGTGGTGGGTGTGTTTCAATAGGAGGTAGAAGAGAAGGGGGAGGCAATAGAGAATGCAATGCAACCCTTGTGCTGAGTTTTTTGGTGATAATTTAAGAGGCAGTGAGCATGTTGGAAATTGACCTGACCAGACTCAACAGAGGTTAAGTGAGCAGCACTAGGAATTTCACAGTTACTGCTGACTGAGTAGACTGTCTTTAAATTTCACAGTAATATACATGACCTTCCCATGGCTATGGCAAGACCTTTCAAAAGTTATGATTAAGGGCACGGACTGTATTGTTGCAGACTGGAAGGTGTTGGCTGGGCTGACCTGCCAGAACCAGACTGAGCTGTCCAACAAGCCATCCAGCTTGTCACATTCATATGCAGGTTACATTGTCCACTAATATCCAGGAGAGATCTGGCCATCAGTCATTTCTGGTGGACAACGACAACAACCATCAATAAATTGACTCAGCTTGTCTTCAGCATGCGTTTTGCTACCATAACCTACTCCTGTTGTGCAAGGACAACACTACCACCACCATCACCTTCTCTGAGACCAGCAGATAGTGTGCCCCACCCACTAATGGCATCTTTTGGAGTTGTTCCTGATCGGTGAACCTTTACACGAATCATATGCCCAAGCCATAGGGTACAGTCAAACGTAGTAGAGGTGAGTAATGAGGAGGCAGATTCTGCTGGCAGAATAGAAACACAGGGATGGCATTTAGCTTAGTATTGCTTTACGTGTAAGTTTGTTGTCCTCCTGCCATCTGTCATAACCTGGTGCTGCTCCTCTTATTCTGTAGGTGCAGTGAATGTGTCTTTCCATGTGAACACCACCCTGCACTGTAGATGCTCCTTCTCTGCTTCCCTTTCTTGTTGCTGTGCTCGAGCTGGTACCATCTGTTTCTCCCAAAAGTTATAACCAGATAGAGAAAAAACAGCCCTACTTACTCCTGCTGGGAGAATGAGAGCTGATGACATGTAACTCCGTTCTTATGACCCTTTGAGCAATTTTCCACCCCCCAACACCTGCTAATCAAACTTGGGGTCACTAGCATTGCAGGTGGGACCATTCCTTGTGTACCACCAGACAGACATGATTAAAAATCTTGCACACATACCTGTGTCATGTTTTTCTTTGATAGACATGTTGCATCCTTTATACTGAGGCACTTTTTTGTAGCATCTTTATTGAATTATCATGTATGACATAGACAAACATACATTCATATACAAGAAAACAAACTATATTAACATGTTCACATTTTGTATAGTTATCAATCCAACATTGCATAAATGGATCAATTCTTGCCTTCCCTTAAACCTCATTCCTCCTCCAAGACATAATTCTGCATGTATTGCTCCCAAAATTCCCATTTTTCCTGTGTAATTTGCTCCTACTCTTTTCTAAAGATCCCACTTCCAGTTATATTGTCTCTGTTACAATACTCACTGCTTCAAATGCATTTGGTTTAAACTGTGATTTCCATTTTATTAGTTCTCCAACTACTTGTTGCCTGATGCCTGTCCAAATAGGTTTTAATCTGCACACATGCTCTGGTTTTTGAAAACGGTCTGTAAATTGCTTTAACTAAATGTGTTTATTTGTGCAAACGCTCTGATGCTCCAGATAAGGATTTAACTGCTAGTTTACTAATTACTTATTTAAATGCATTTTCTTTGAACTGCTTTCTGTGTTGGTATCAAGCTCTACTGGGATAAACGGGTGCCGTTTCTTTTCCTCCCCTGGCTTTCTACTACGTCGTAGCTGTTTGGGAACATTGACTTATCCCTCTGCACTTAGTAATGACCGTTCTTCTTTAAATTAGTGCCTAAGACATCTACTTATCAGCGTCCACTCTTTTGGTTTGCTGTTAGTGCCTAAGGGGTCTGCGAGCTCAGCGAGTGCTGCAGGAACACCTACACTTTAATTTCAATTCTATTTTTTGCCTCAGACGATGCTGTTAGTACCTAAGGGGTCTGTGAGCTGAGCGACAACTACTCTGTAGCTGTTTGGGATTCATTTGCTTACCCTCTATGCTTAGTAGTAATAGGCACTAACGTTGAAGGAAAAACGAACACATTCACTTTATCAACCGACCATACTTCCTGTTTGCAGTTAATTGCCTAAGGGATCTGCGAGCTCTGCGAATGCTGCAGGAGCTCCCACATTTTAATTATTATTGTTATTCCACCACAGATACCGTCGTTAGTACCTAAGGGGCCTGCGAGCGATGCAAGGGCCTCTAAATTGCAAATTTTAATTTATTTTCCCTCAGACACAGACATTTAAGCTGTTAGTGCTTAAGGAGTCTGCGAGCTCTGTGATTGCTGCAGTAGCTCCTACACTTAAATCTCCATTGTAATGTCTGCCACAGACACTGCTATTAGTGCCTAAGGGGTCTGCGAGTGAAGCAGGAGCTTCTAAATTGTAAATTTTACTTCTTAGTTAGGACCTAAGGTGTCTGCGAGCTCTGTGACTGCTGCAGGAGCTCCTACACTTTAATTTCTATTGTTACTCTGCCACAAACTCGGCAGTTAGTGCCTTAGGGGTCTGTGAGCTCAGCGAGCAAAACAGAAGCTTCTGAATTTGTATATTTTACTTATTTTCACCACAGACTCAAACACTTAGGCTGTTAGTACCTAAGGGGTCTGCGAGCTCTGCAACTGCTGCAGGAGCTTCCACATTTTAATTTTATTTTTCGCCACTGACTCCAATTCCCGCCCATATGGTACTTAGTAAATAATTGCACAATACCTTTTCTTCTCACTTAGCCACTAAATTACATTACCTAGCCTCTTATTAAACATCTGAATATTACTTAGTTCTCATGGTTGTAACCAACAGCTAGTCCATATGTTACTTAGTTAATTTACACAATACCTGTTCTCCTCAGTTAGCTAATATATTACATTAACTAGCCTCTTATTAAATAGCTGTAATCACATAATGCCTAGCCACTATTAAGCCATAAGCCTGACAGGTTGCCAGGGATTTTTTTTCCCTCTTTAACTCCCTGAACAAATGTTTGTTCTTCTTTAGTGTATGATATTTCTTGCTTTGATAGCATAAATATATAAATATACCTCATATATAAAAGTGCCTAGCCATTATCTTGCATATCTGTAGAAGTATCGCAGAGCTCGCAGTGCAAAAAAATGCATTAGGCTGGACAAAAAATCCTACTACACAACATTACAAACTAAATACCAACACAACCCGCAAACATTTTGGAAAAATGTAAACCAGCTACTAAAATTCACCCAAAAGGCTACCCCCAAACCAACCACCCCTGACACTAAGGTTCCCATTGAAACACAATTCAACTCCCACTTTGTGAACTCAATTCTATCCTTAGTATCACAGGACATTTCCTTCCTCACTATCCCCCCAACACAAATAACACTAATACAAGCTTTACCCTCAAAACAGTTTCCACCACTTCAATCAAAAGCATGCTCTCCAAACTAAAAACCTCATCAACAGCAGCCGACCTACTCCCCAGCTATTTCTTGAAACTTACAGCAGATGCTATTGCTATCCCAGTCTCCAGTCTCATAAACAGATCAGTTGTTGAAAACTATGTGCCCAAACTCTGGAAAATATCCTATGTTACACCCATACATAAAAGCGGGACCTCCACTGAACTTAATAACTACAGACCCATTGCTTTACTTTCCGCCCTGGCCAGAATCCTAGAAAAATGCATCCATACCCAGATGCTAAACTGTCTCTTAGACAGCAACATCCTGTCACCTACTCAGCATGGTTTCAGACCTGCCCATAGTACCACTACAGCTCTCCTCTGCTTCACAGACACAGTAAACCATCTCAAAAATGAAGGCCTACAAGTGTCCACTCTTTTTTTGGATATGTCCAAAGCATTTGACACAGTCTCACACCAAATCCTGCTAAACAAACTAAACCAATATCATCTATCAAATTCCACTCTTACCTGGTTCCAAAGCTACTTAACTGACAAGGTACCAAGCTGTGAAATGGGAGCATTCTCTCTCTCTCTCCTCAGCTGGCCATAACTATAGGAGTCCCAAAGGGTTCTATCTTAGGACCACTACTATTCACAATCTTCACAAATGACCTTCATACCTCCACACAGCATGCATCTATAATTCAGTATGCAGATGATACTACCTTAATCTGTGCTGCACAAAACATTCCCACCCTCCTGCAAACAACTCAACTAGCATTCTCTGATGTTGAAAACTATCTTACCAAAGCCCAACTTATCCTCAATCCAAAGAAAACTCAGCTTATGATTATAACCAGTTCTAACAAAAACACTAACAGTCAATTCACTATCTACTCCACTAATGCTACTCCAATTGCTCCAGTGGCACAGGCTAAGCTATTGGGAATAACCGTAGACTCCCACCTAAAATTTGATGGTCATCTCAACTTAACTATTAAAAAAGTACATGCCAAACTGGGGTCGCTCTACCGTATCAAACCATTTCTTACCAACAACACAAGATCAGCCATTGCTCGCTCCCAACTTCTATCCACCCTACTCTATGCATCTCCCATTCTGACTAATCTCAACAAAACTGAACTAAGCAAAATGGAAGCCTGCTATAACAGAATTGCCCGCTTTGCTGCAAATTACTCGTATAGAACTCATCACTGTACTGTTTTGAGATAGAGCCACTGGCTTGAACTGCCCAACCTCCTAACCTACAATCAGCTCTGCCTCTGTCATTCTATCTATTACCTTCCCAGTAAGTGTCCTGCCCTCAAAAACCTAGTACAACATCACTCAGCCAAAAGGCCTCTTAGATCATCAAGCAAACTACTACTAGAAGTCACCAACAGCTACAATAGCTTTGGAGATGCACTATATAGTAGTTCACTGGCTACAAAATGGAACTCTGTCCCTACAAGTATTCAAAACACATCATCCAAAGCCTCCTTTAAAGACCTCATCAGGCAACATCTCAAGGAAAATTGGCAGTGCCATGATTGCTCCCAGGCTAGTGAAAACAGATAACACATACATATAAAATCTAGAGCACTTGATAATAGTTTTCAATCTTACTCACAAACACTGGCTAATCTACAATGTATGTACTGTACCTGTGTACTATGTATATATTCTACCTATGTTCCAAATTTCAGCTGTACACCACAAATCTATTATTTACCTTTATTTTTAAAATTAGTATTTTTTTTTTGTTTGTTCTCTCCACTGTAACTGTTTATGTGCCGCATACCACTGTAAAAACATGTCTCCTGTAATTTGTGTGTATACTGATCATGTCTAAATAACTAAATGTGTCTGTAATTTTTCTTTGTGGAGCTTTTCTCCCCGGGCCTCTGCTGAAAAAGGGCCTTTTCGGCTCAGTCAGACACCCCCGGTTAACAAATGTAAAATAAATAAATAAAGTACAATGTGTTTATAATTTTGCTTCAAACATATCTGTCTGCCTGACATTGACACTGTATTATTACTACTGTATTTTTTTCTGCTGAACTGCATAACTGTTTTTTGACCCTGACTTGTACTGGATGATAGTGGCATACATAAGGTTTTTTCTCTGCTACATTCTCTCCCTGCCCTCTCTTGCTTTCTCCCTCAATAACTGTACTTCTCTATCTCTACCTTCCATTTTTTCTAACTCTCCCTCAAACATACCCTCTTCTAGATAAGTCCTCATTGTTTTCAATACTTCCCTCTAAATCCCTCTACATCTGCACTAACTCCTACTGTCTACTCCTACATTCCTCCTCTTCCTCTTCTCTCCCTAGTACTCACTTTGGCTTCTTCCTCTCTCCCCCTAATACTTACGTTTGTTTGTTTTCCCTCTCTCTTCACAGTACTCCACTCTTGAAGGTCCTGCTCTACCTCCTGAACATACGGACTACCTCCTGCAAAAGCTCAGTCGACTTACCTGGACTTTCTCTACCCAATAGTCTGGGCTTACCTGAAACAGAACCTCTGTGTGGAACAGTAAATGTATGTAGCCTTATACCCAACACAAATATCTAGATTTCAATACTTTTGTAAACTGGTCCCTCAGTGTGTGCGACTCAGCAGCCTACCGCAGACCACAACAACTCCCCTCTCACTGGTACTTGGTGACCTTCGTCCTCCTATCCTTTTCTGTACCCCTTTGAAGACTTACCCTTTATGTCCATTTACTGTCTATTTTCCTTCACATTAGAGTCATGTCCTTTTGCTCTATCTTACTCCCCATCTGCCTGTCATTTCTCCTTTCTCCACTAGGTGTCAGCACCATTTTGCCTTTTGCCTACTCCATTAATTTTATGTACAACTTTTCCTCTAAATACTTCAAAAGCCAAACCTCCCCTAACTCTACTCCACCTTCCCTACCTTATATTTTTCGAGTGCTGCTCAAACTCTACTTATTTTCCACCCAGTTTTACTGTTCTTCTGCCTACTTACCTCTGCTCCAACCTGCAGTGGCTGATACTTTTTCAGCTGGACTCTTCTGCCCTGTTGCTCCATCCCGCTCCATTCTCCTTGCGGGCTCACTTCGCTCCCCTACCCTGCCCCCAATTCCCACCTGCCCTCAGTGGTCCTACATTTATTGCCATCCCATACTCCCTCCCTCTCACATCACCCAGTCCCCTCACAGCAGTACTCCTCCCATTTTTTTCCAAAACTACCTCCCCCTCCACCAACCATACCTCATTAAGCAATTCTCCTCCACACCCACCAACCTTACCTAACTCTGTGTAAGCTACAAATTCTTTTACACCTCTAATCAAGGTCTATTTTCCTACTACAATCCCTGCCCATACAATACTCCTACTCCTCATTCTTCTCCCTCTATATCATGCCACCTCTTATACCAACCTTTACCTAAACCCTCCACATCAACCACCACCTCCCTACCCTACACATAATTTCCATAATATCTCTCCTTCTTTAACTCCCTATCACCCAACCCTGCTCTCAACATTAAAACTCTTCCAAATCCCCACCAAATACTACAAACCTAAACCCACCCCTCCCATCCATTCCTAACCAAACACACTCCTAACAAACTTATTCACCTTCTCTCCTACCTCAGCTTAGCAGGCGATGTTCATCCCAACCCTGGACCAAACATTTCACAAACAAATAACCTTAGCTGCAACAACAAACCAAAGTATAAATACCTCAAATTCCTCACCATCAACGCCCAAAGCTTAGCTAATAAAATTACCCTCTTTCATGTCTGGCTTAACCATAATTCACCTAACATATTAGCCATCTCAGAAACCTGGTTAAAACCACACATAACTGACACTGAGTTCCTTCCCCCCAGTTTTCATTCTCTCTGATCTGACCGCCTAAATAGAAGAGGTGGTGGTATAGCACTAATCTACTCCAATCACTTATCCATCTGATCCCTTCCCAAATCCTATCCCTTCCTTTAATAACGCTGAACTAGTATCTGGCATTTTAAAATTAAATTACCACAAAAGTATCTGCATCATCTCCCTTTACATTCCTCCTGGTAACAACACCAAACCCTTGGAAGACATCCTCTCTTGGACCTCCTCAAACATTAACTATGAAACTTATGTAATGGGAGATGTAAATATTGACCGGCAAAAAATCAGTAACCATACTCCCACCTTATCTGTCAATCTCTTCAACTTTACTCAACTTATTAATTCTGCCAACAGGCCCAGCAAAACTAACCTCACAGGCTCCATCCTAGACTGGATTCTAGTGACTCACCCTAACAGAACCACTACATCTGGTGTCACTCCCGACCCACTAGGAGACCACCTCCCTGCCTTCACCCACAGAACCACTTCCTCTTTCTCCCGCAAACTCTTACATACGCGCAATTTAACTAACTTTAACTCTTCCACCTTCTCTGACTCCCTGACTCCCTCAAAAACACCAACTGGAACCCACTAAAAACCCTACCCCTAGACGAAGCCGTTGATTTCTTCAACTCCATATTCCTTACTGTCCTAAACTCCCTAGCTCCAATACGAACAAAAAGAGTTAAAGCCAAGACTGCTCCTTGGCTAATTAAAGAAACCAAAAAAATCATGCAACAAAGAGATAAATCTTGGAAAAGCTATCTACATCATAAACAACCTGTATTCCTACTTAAATACAAACAACTATGAAACCTAGCCAAAAAAACAAGTCATAATAGATAAAAAGTCGTACTACAACCATCTACAAATAAATCATGCAAAAAAACGTAAACAATTCTGGAATTCCATTAACTCTCTCCTTAAGCCTGGAACAACTAACAACCCCTGCCCTGACACTAGCAAATCTGACCAAGAAATTGCCAAACTATTCAATACCTTCTTCACCTCTTCTATTGCTGAGCTAACCAAAACCTTCCCCAACAACACTCCCCCACCCCCCTCTGCCCAAGTTTCCTCTGCCTTGTCTCCTTCAACTCCTATCTTTGAACTTAATCCTGTGTCTACCTTCCTTATAAAAAAACTTCTCTCCAAACTCCAACCTTGCACCAGTGCCCCTGACAACATCCTCTCCTCCTTCTTAAAAACTGCCTCTGACAGTATTGCACTCCCTATCAGCATCCTGATAAATAGATCACTACTCGAGTCCTATGTACCCAAACTATGGCGCTCTGCTTTTATTATTCCACTCCATAAAGGTGGCAAAAACTGTAACTTCTCCAACTTCCGCCCCATAGCCATCCTCTCACCCATCTCCAAAATTCTTGAAAAATGCATTCACCTGCAGCTCATGCCATTCCTAACCGAACACCAGCTGCTCTCTCCTACCCAACACGGTTTCCGCCCTGGACATAATACCAACACAGCCCTTCTCTCCTTTTTACACTCTGTCAATTCAGCCCGAGACTCTGGCAACTTAGTTTCATCTGTTCTATTAGCCTTATCTAAAGCTTTCGATACCATCTCCCACTCTCATCTACTAAATCATCTATCAAACCTCAACATCTGCCCAAAAACTCTATCCTGGTTTTCCAGCTTCCTTTCAGACAGGTCCCAAGCTGTGAAATGGGGCCAAGCCTCCTCCAGCTTCCTTCCCACCGCCACAGGAAGTTCCCCAAGGGTCCATACTTGGCCCTCTGCTATTTAACATCTTCATTAACGATTTCTACAAAGCCATTCCCAATACCAGAATTGTCCAATACGCAGATGACTCAACTTTGATCTGCTATGCCTCCAACCTTACAGATCTCAAGTCTCTAACTCAAACCGCCTTCTCAACCACTGAAAAGTGGATGCACCAAAACCATCTCTCACTTAACGCTAACAAAACTAAGATTCTTCTATTTACTCACTCTAAATCCACCCTCCACTGAAAAAAATTCATTTAATATTACTAGCCTAAACAACTCCACCATTGACATCGTTCCCTCTGCCAAACTCCTAGGGGTCACCATTGATGAACACTTAAAATTCAATACCCACATCCAACTTAACATCAAGAAAACCCATATAAAACTCGGCTCACTGTACAGAAACAATCAATCCCCCCCCCCTCTACTAGACAGACCTTGGCCACTACATATCTCCTCCCCTCTCTTCTATATGGTGCTCTTCTGCTTACTAATCTATCTTCCACCCTAACCTCTAAACTGGAAGTATGCTACAATAAAATCTCCAAATTAGCCACCAAGGCAAATTCCCTCTCTCATCACTGCACCTCCTTACAAACTTTAAATTGGCTTGATCTCCCTAATCAACTGGACTACCACCAAATTGTCTCAGCCCACAAACTAATATTCCAACCTACCAGCTGCCCCGCACTATCCAATATTCTTCAACCATATACCCCCCCAGACCCCTTAGATCTTCTCACCAAAACATTATTTCCATCCACAAACCCAAGCGCCCAGCTGGTCAACTTCTACTCTCCTTTTCCCTAGCTAAAAAATGGAACACCTTGCCCTCTACTCTGAGGACATATGACAACCTACACTGCTTCAAAACACAGCTCCATTGCTACCTACAAACTCAAAGAAAATGTAAGATGCCCAATATCTTCTACATTTAAGTTTGCCGAGGTGTTACCTTGAAGCTATCATGTATACATTGTATGTCAGGAGTGTGGTCTTTATTTTACATGTGTACTGCTAAAAGTAATATTGTGGCATACTCTGTAGAATACACAACTATGTGCCATGGATAGTTGCTGTTTGGCCCCAGATGGAGTTTCATGTCCATTGCTATGTAAGCCTGATAGACATGCTCACAACTGCACGTTATCAAACCAGTATCTTGCTACTGTGTACTGTACGCAGAGATGTGTATAGGTCACCATTGCTCTGGCCATCAGCCTTGTATGCATGAGGTCACATCCTGGTTTGTGTTGTAATTGAGTCTTGACAGACTGTCCGCTGTATTTTTCACAACTGGTTAATTGCCCTACATCACTTACATGGAGAAGCTTTGAACTTCAAAAAACAGGGCTGTGTGTTGTGCTTTTGCTGCCATCTCCTGGTACACATTATAGACCATTTTATCTGACTCTTACCTAACTCTTAATGCTCAGTGTTAAGAAGATGCATAGACTGAGGCATAAAGTTCAGACACTGGACGTAAAATAGCAGTAGAAAACTAAAAAGCAAAGACAAGTACGCTGTTAGTGCTTTGTGTACCTATCTTTGTATTCTTCTGTGATCACTATGCATTGTTATTCTTCAGTCACTTTAAAGTTGACTGTTGACGTTATCCAGGGGAAATGCACAAGTGGTGGGCTTGTCATCTAGAGCTTGGAAATATCAGAATGTTATGAGAGTGGGAAACAATCTGAAACCACTAGATTACTACGGAGGATAATGGATTTCCTGTATCCCACTATTTATTGTTAATTTCCAGTCGGATTAAAGATGACATTATTGGGGGCGGGGGGTGAGAGTAGATAACAAGACAAGACAATTAGATCTCTAAAAAGAATAAAAGAATAATAGCTTTCCTATGTCCTTTATTTTCAATAACATTGCAGTGCTGTAGACTACCTTTACTTGTGAAATTGCATTAATTTTTTAGTTTGTAATGTTCAGACTGATACAGTTGTGCATTGTTGCATTTTGCTGTACAAAATAACATATTCTGAAATACTACTCTTTCAGAAGTCTTTGTGTGTAGGAGGTAGCATTTTGTGACTTGTCAGGTGTGGAACCGGAACAAATCTACAACTGGTTAATGCCTTTCTGACATCCCCGTGTAGAAACGGAAGTTGTTGTGTTAAGTAGAGTTTCACAGACTGTAAAACTCATGCAGTTGAGATCCCTCTCTAGAAACTGGTTCACTGAGGCACAGATCTGTAACTGTGGTCCTAGAACGCCCTAGTAGTGTAGAAGTTTACATTCTGGTACGTTTTGATGGTAATGTCACACTCCAGTCAGTACCTGTTGTTGTGGCTTTCTATTAATTTTTCGTCATTTATTCTTCTTCATTGAAGGTTTGGTAAATTTTGTTTATAGTGGTTTAATTTTTTTATGATTCATGTCTATTTCTTGTGTATACCATATGAGTTTTTTGTCTGTTTGTATAGAGAGAATGGTCTGAGCTACGATGATTGATAAATTGTGAAGAGCAGTATTGAATGCTTGGTGATGTGGAGTTGTGATTAAAAAGAAAACTCTGTATCCCGTCTCATGCAAATGATTTATCACACTCCCTTATAAGTGACCGTATTAAGATAAATATTTTACCTGTATATAGATTTGTAGCATCCACATAATTTTGGGGCAGCAAGCCTACTTCATGGAAAAATGGTTTAACAGTTTACCCTTTGAGTGAGAAGGTCACTTCCTGGAATTATGTGATATAGGAGCTTTAGTTTAATTATTTTATTTAGAAAATGTTGGCATGGGAATGTGACCCTGGCTGTTATAAGCAGTTTATGGCATTTTTTTTTAGGGCATCTGATCTCATTACAAGGTTCAAGCGATGAGGAAACAGGATGTTGCAAAGCACACACTTCAGCACTGCTACATATATAATTTAGAGTGGATAAGGACAGTAGGTTGATTTCCAGGTAGGGAAGTCACTTTTTTTGTCAGAGAATAGGTCCTGTATTATAAAGTAACATGTCAGAAGTAGGAATATCCATTGATGCACTTGGTGAGGTAATCTTGAATTTGCGTACATTTTGTGGATGCTTTTGGGTACATCTGTTGACTTAGAGGAAACTGAGAGATTCTTTACAAATTACAGTATGCAGGGAAGTAGGGGATTCTTGTCAGCATAGTTTTACTGTAGGGACAGGTAGGAGACCTTGTTTTACAGGGTGATATGTCTGGCAGCATTTGGGAGACTAAACGTTTAAGCTGATCAAAGCAGGTAATGCCACTCATCTAGCAATGGTCTTTTTAGGTAATAAATATCCAGTTATTGAAAACTAAATTTAAATATATTTATTCAGGAATGAGTCCAAAAGTTAAAAAAAAAATTGACTATTTTAGACTGAGTTTGAAATTTGGCATGGGATATGAAGACAGGTGTGGCTGATTACCTTCAACAATAGGAAATCAAGAAAAGGTCTTTCTTGTACCGATTTTCTGTACAGTGCTATGGCTTGACAAGATGATTATGACTTGTGTGATCCTAGTAATGCAATGCTTAGTATTACTGTCTCATAGTACTTGGGTCTCCAGTTTTGTTCTTGTATGAGGTGAGTTCTGTGCAGAGTCTGCACATCCTTACTGTATCCACTTCTCCCCACCCCCCAGGGGCTCTTATTTTGTCCACATCCTGAGGGCATGCCCTAGTCAAATTTGAAGTCCTCAAAATTATTCTTAGGTGTGTGTGTGTGTGTGTGTGTGTGTGTGTGTGTGTGTGTGTGTGTGTGTGTGTGTGTGTGTGTGTATGTATGTGTGTGCGTGTGCATCACGGACTGATGCCCCAAGAAAGATTGCTGTGTATGTTTGTGTGAGTGTGTGTGTGAGTGTACATGTGCACACATCAAGGACTGATGCCCCAAGAAGGATTGCTTTCTCTGCCTGGTGCCCATTGAAGGCTGGGATACAGTTTGCATCACCTGTCTGAACTGGTTTGTCTGGGTACTCGGAGAATAAAGGACTTCAGTGAGATTCAAGGAATGGTTTTGAAAGGGTCTTTGAGGGTCTACTTAAGTGTGATGGGGTTCAATATTTATTGGATCATATGGTTCTTATTGGATCACTGGTGGTCAGAACTACTACTTTCCCATAAAAAAATGTTAAAAGAATGGGCTAGAAAGCATCCAGGAGGGAAATGGATACAAGATAGCCCATAGCCCCAAAAATGGGAACTCTGACAACACAAGAATTGAGTAACTGATATGAAAGGCTAGAGCAGGATATCTGATAACATTTTCTAGGTGGAGAGGAGATGTATGGCTTGGTTAAGGTATGCAAATTGGTACAGCCTTGGAGGGAATTCCGGGCTTCATTTTACCTGACTCTCCTATCAACTGGACACAGCTCTCAACTCTTTTGTTCATGAATCAGGGACAATGCCAATATAATGGGGGGGGGGGACAAAGGGCCCAAATTAGGGGCAATTCTGAAACTCTGTCGGGCATCATTGACTGGCTATAAGCCTCAGTGGTTTATCAGAAAATTGAAAAACTTTATGATGAGCAGTGCAAACATTTGAGGCAAAGTGAGGGATATTTGAGAGGACCATACTAGGTATGCATGTTTTTTTTTTTTATTTATATAGAGGAGCATCTTGTTAAGACAGCCACTGATTTTTAGGTGCTGATGGCTACATACGTAGGCCTTCCATTTGGTAAAGCATCACATACCCTTTTGCAGAGTATTTAGAGTTTCAGAATATAGTAATGACCAAGAGATAGAAAGCAAAACACCTGCCATTATTACTAAATAAATATGTTTAGGTCTGGATTGTGACTGTGCACTTACTCAGGAGTAACATAATTTAAGAATCTGGAAGTACTTAGGTGGTGTTAGTAGCACTTCCAGGCCCCAAGTATAAAGTAAATGTTTAAACTATAACATTAAGGAGTGGGAGAGGAGGACCCCACCTTTTTTAAGGCACAAGGGCAGTATTCTGTCTATATATTAGTTCAGAAGAGGGGTATTTATCATTTTGAAATGGTTAGACCTAGATGTGCTAAGATGATTTCTTTTCTGCACTGGGGCAGATTTGCATGCGTGCAACTGGGGAACATCACCTCAGGGGCTGAAAACCCTGGGGAGGGGGTGTTCAATGTTTACAAAACATTTGCAAGCTTGCATTTGTTACAGGTATGTTATTTCGCTGAAGGGCAATAACAGAGAAAGGAGAGCAGATAAGGCTGACTACAAAATGAGGCATAAAGTTTGTGAAGTAGCTAGAGGCTGGATTTGGGATTGAGAGAGGTCAGAGTTGATAGTCCAGTGGTTAAAACAACAATGAATGAAAAAATGCCAAATGTTTTGCTGTGTGGGAAAATAATTAAATAAATGGAAACCTATTGCCTTGTTGCTTAATGCCTTTGTGGATTATATTATGTTTTGATTGCCTCACAATGTTTTGGTGTGGCTTAAGTTGTTGTAAATGTTGAAAATAGTTATACCTGCATGATACTGTGCAGCAGAATATGCAGTTGTGCACTATTTATGCTGATGTGATTTGAGAGGTACAAAAAATAAAATGCAAATAATAATAATAATAACAATAATACTAATAAACATAATCTCACCAGAGTGCTCCAGGCTGGATGAGCAGACAGAAGAGGTGTTGACTGGTTGTAGCTAATAAAGCAAGGTCTGTATGTTATTGCCATGCGATGCGCTTGGAGGCTGGAGTGAGCAAGTGTCCACTCTGTGATAAAAGGACAGGCTTGGAAGGAACAGCAGAGATGAAACAGAGGAGGGTACAACGTAGTAATAACTGTTGCCATTATATTTCTGCCTGGCTGGGGGTATCAGCATAGTGATTAATCTTGTTTGTAACTGTTTGTGGGAGTATGTCAAAACTGCTTACTTCAGAAAACAAGAACATTATCTCACCATGAAGTCCATTCTTCTGGCAGTTTTGAAGCTAGAGCCATGGACAGATGTTAACATGACTTGGAAATAAACCTTAAAGGTCAGCCATCAACTCTAGTCCCCTCTAAATCTGGTGGTGATGTACATAGTTGTGTGGTTATTTATTTATTTATTTTTGGTGACTTCAGCATAGGTTGCTAAACTTCAGTAAATATGTATTTATCCATATATTTTCAAAGTTTATTTATTTTAGAAACAGTAGAAGCAGTTTGATCTGTCCTTCTGCCCTTTGACAGTGGAATTGAGATTAAGCTGTGCTGAGTGTAATTCACGTGTTGCTTGCCTGGACCAGTGGGCTGTAGTCTCTGGGTGGGAGTCATAAAGATTTAAAAGGAAGGGGACAAAAAAAAAAAAGGAAATATTGTTGTGTCATGGCACTTCCCATTTGCACTTAAAAAAGCTGCGGCTTTATGGCATCAAATTCTCGCAGTGAAGCATAACTTAAGTAGTAGCAGTAGGCATGCCTACACATCTACAACTGGATATGCTCAACATTTCCTAGATTTTGTTAGTAGTAATATGCCGGAATAAATTCTAAAACTGTCCAGTATTCTTAACCTGGTCCTTACTAAGCTAGCCCTTGCTTGTACCCCACCAGCCATATCCTCATCCCTTGTTTTCTGTGTCAAGCCTAGTGGCAGCACCAGAACATCAGATGAGACCATCTTCAGGGACCTCTCTAGGACAAACCTGTTTTAGCTTGTAGCAAACCTTTGCAAAATGCCCAACATGAGACGGCTGCCACATTCACCTCCAGTTTATACCAGCAGTTAAACAGCTGCATAGAAAAGTCCATATTCATTCATCCACCTTAAATATAATGGTAAATTTAGGGAAAAAAACTTTCCCTGGTGGAACTACCATATTAATAAACTGCCTAACAAAAGAAGGAAAATAATGTAAGAAGTCGTGTTCATTTACCACGAGGCCACAATGAAACATGCCAGCAAAGAATATGAAGCAGTTGAATTGCAAGCTTAAAAGTCACTACAAATACTAACAGAAACTACAAATATTTCTTCAGCAGTGTCAGGAATTAATGAATAATGTTCAGTAATGCAGTGATGGTATCCCATGAATAATGTTCAGTAATGCAGTGATGGTATCCCATGAATAATGTTCAGTAATGCAGTGATGGTATCCCATGAATAATGTTCAGTAATGCAGTGATGGTATCCCATGAATAATGTTCAGTGATGGTATCCCATGAATAATGTTCAGTAATGCAGTGATGGTATCCCATGAATAATGTTCAGTAATGCAGTGATGGTATCCCATGAATAATGTTCAGTAATGCAGTGATGGTATCCCATGAATAATGTTCAGTAATGCAGTGATGGTATCCCATGAATAATGTTCAGTAATGCAGTGATGGTATCCCATGAATAATGTTCAGTAATGCAGTGATGGTATCCCATGAATAATGTTCAGTAATGCAGTGATGGTATCTCACATTCCAGTCCCAAGGCTGTAGTAAATGATCGTGTTTAATGTGTGAAACGCACTTTTCTTTTCAAGCAAAAAAGTGATTTTTGCAGCCTTTAAAAAAATAAAGATTGCTTCTGAGCACAGAAGGTTAAATGTAGTGAGCCATGTTTATGGCATTAGTATTCATGGGAGGGTAGAGGGGTGGTTACATCACTCTGGGTTCCAGCTCCAAATATGCTGAATTAGCATAGGGTAAGTAATTGTAAGTTACTCATGTAACTGACAAACTTAAATTATTAGTTTAGCAAAAAACTGTCAGATTTGTCTCTCAGGATGTAGAACAAGCTCAAATTAAGGCATCATGAATATTCTTTTACACAGTTTTTGAGAAATAAGAGACAATATTGTATTTATATAACCCTTTATCTGTCTGCAATTTTTGTTCATTTAACATTCTATTTCCTCCTTTTTCCAGTTCTCAGTTACCATCTTGACTACATCCATGGATTTCATCCCTGTGATCCATTCTGGAGGCCCTTTCTTTGGGTCTTGTCTGTAGGTCTGACTGTGAAGAAGTAGCTTTGTAGATGTAGTGAGTTGTTGGTTCCTGTTGTCCGAAAACTGTGCTCACTCCTGTCTCACCCTGTTTATCCTGGGGTAACCCCTTTCCATTTTCCTTAGACTATTATGCAATCATATCTCCCCCCCCCCCCGTCCTTCTGAGAGAAGGTGTCCCAACACCTATAATCTCTGGTCATTCCCTTCTCCTACATCCAGTGCATCATTCTGGGGGCTTCTCAGCATTCCTTCCAGCAGCTTGATGGTCCTCCTCCTGGTATACCCTTAGAACTGCACACAGTACTCTGTGTACGACTCTGGAAAGCAGGGTCATTACTACTTCACTACACCAGCATTCTGTTTGCTGCTGCCACTGCCCTTTCATTCTTCTTCTGGTGGTCCAGTCCCTGTGTGATCAGTGACCCCTGCTGATCTTTTTTCTGCTGTGTTGTCATCAATTCCACTCTTTTCCCAGCCAGTACTTCACGTTATGGTTGTTATGGCCTAATTTGCAGTACTTTGTTTGTCAGCACTGAACCATATATGCCATCTTTCTGGCCATATGGACAAAATTTCCAAGGTCTTTCCTCAGTTCTGTACTGCTGTACCTGCTTTTTGTCATCCATAAAGAAGTTGTTCTTGTTCCATATTCCCCTCAAGTATGTCATCTTAAAAAAATGAACACACTGAAAGGTGCTGGACCCAAGTCCAACCTCTGCGAGTTTCCCTTATTCCTGATAGTGAGCCTCTCAACACAACCCTCTGCATCCTACCAATCCATCCTTATTCCTAAAACCTGCCCATGCAGGTGTTTAGTAACCACCTGTGTAGGACCAAGACAAATAAAGTGAAGTTCAGGTAGATTGTCATTTGTTATTCTAATGTCAGATTGCCCTGTAAACCTGTCATAAAGCTGGATTGGTTTTGACTGATAGTCCTTCATGTCCACAAACCTTATTGTGTCCTGGTGCTTGTTGTGCTATAAGAAAACAACCAGCCTTTTCTATCAATATTTTCTGCATGACTTTCGCTGCCATCTCCACTTGTAGATCTCCAGTTTTTCTAGCTTTCTGTTTTTTGCAAGGGGAATACTTTTGCCATCTTCCAATCATCTGGCATTTCTTTGCTGGCCAGTGATCCATTGAAGATGTTCATCAGGGTATCTATTAATACAGAGACTAAAAAAATAGTAGTGCTCTTCTGGTCCTTGTGCCTAATGCTGCTTTAGTACAAGCAGTTCTCTTTACACACATTAGTACAGCAGTAGTTATTCTGGGTAGTGACCCTTGACACTTCCTCAACTCATGAGGTTATAATCCTCTTCTCTAATGACGCATTTGATGCCTTTTGTTTTGGGGATTGCCACTCTGTCCCACCCCCTCCCTCTGTGTCATTCTTAAACAACCTTTGTTTATCCTGGCATCTTCGTGTCCTACTCCCTGTTATCTTTGATCCATGTTTCTGTGGTATCAACAGTTTCCCTCCTACGTCGCTTCTTGCAGACTTCCCAATTTCCTACCAAACTCTTCACTTTGTGTTATAATGGTGCACAGTCTCCGAGTCGGCCTAGTTTCTTCCTCTCTTGTTTTCTCTATCCACTTTCTTCCCCTGCCTAATCTCACAATACATGCCCCATGACCTCCCTCTGTAACACCCTTTCTCTTAAAGTTGTATTTATTGAAATGGACCTTTTTACTCAGCTTGGACATTGGTGCTACTTCTGTGACTCTGCATGCAGAAACATCTTTGTTTCTGTGTTTATACTGATTTTAGTGTGTTAAACAATGTAATGTTTATAGCTTCCCATCTCTTGCATGAAAGTTGTCTTTGTGAAGAAAACTGTAGTAAACTGAAAAAAAGTTGCTGTTTTTTCAAAGGAAATGAATGAAAAATAGACTCATTTATGTTGTTACACTCTTCGTTAAGTATTCAGCCAGTCTTTTGGACAGTCATCTTATTTGTATTATCATTTTTCTTTTTTTCTTAAATGTATGATAAATCTAAAATTATTTTCCCTTTACAAATTTAAATTGATACTCATAGGCTCTATGTTAATAATATCACTGCATTACGTTCCATATCTGATGTATGTACTGTTAGACTTGCTGTATCTTCTGTAACTTATGTTGTATATATTGTTTGTCATGTTGTATTTATTGTTACTAATGTTGTATGTACTGTCACTTTTTGTGGAACTTTTCTCCCTGGACCTCCACTGAAAATGGGCTGTGCCCAGTTGGACTTTCCCAGTAAAAAATATAAAATAAATAGGTAAATAATTTATATTAATGATATTGGAAATTAAAAACTGTAAATAATACTTTAAATGATGAAAACAAAAGGAGCTGCATGTACTTGCCTTTTCAGTAAATTGTAAGGTGTGAAAGAAATTAGTTAAATGTTATATTTTCTCAGTGGCAAATGTAATTATATGTTATTAAAAATGAAACTAGCCCTTGTTTTACAAAGTGTATAGGGTTGCATGGTTAAACTTTTACCTTGCTCAGCATCTGTGAGAAGCATTATTTCCTTGTTTGGACTATGGCTTGCTAAATCTTATTTACTGCTCCCCTAGGCATGTAATTGCACAAGTAAGATGTAATCGTCCAGGATCTGAACCAAAGCAGAAGCCAGAGGAAATTCTGTGTGGGATTTAGATAAGCACAGACGGATTTCACTTGAGAGTGTTGGCAGTTTAGTTATTGGATCTACTTTCTGGAGCATGCACTTGGAATCATACGTCTCAACCTGCAGCCATCGAAAATCTGGGCAATGATTCTGGAAATAATAGATATACCTGGCTAAAAATATGTATAGCTACTTAGCATACAATTTGCATATCTGACAGTGTAACTCCTCACACTTGTTGAAACATTATGGGATACCACCTCTCAGAAACACAAGTTTAAAAAACAAAGTAACAAAATAGGTGCTCTGCTTAATCAGTGGATCCTTGGAACAAACTTCTGACTGATGGGTGGGGCATTGATCACACTCCTGTTCCATCCAAAGTCCTTAAGGTAATGAATAAGCCTTTAGCAATATATTTCTATGTCTTTATCCATCTGTGTTACAGGACAGGACCTAGTGAATTATTTAGGTTTCATCCTATGTCCTTTTCATTTGTCATAAATAACGTATTTTTAATACTCCCCACCACCTCTGCTTCTACTTTCTTCTCATATTGTAAGACCTAATTTTGTTTTATGTGACTGTGTCTTGTCCTTGAGGCTAGTTTGAGTACACCATTACAAGGATACTGTCAGGAGAGCAGTACATTTGAGATGTCTCACTTTCTTTATTCAGAGAACTAGACTGTAGATACTCCTTTCTTGATTCAAGCCATTATGTTCAGGTAATGCTCTAACAGGTTGCTTGTCTTAATTATTCTGACTTCTCTGCTCACCTTAGGTGTAATGGTATGCTATAGTATAAAAACAAGCAGTGACTGACTCAGTGGAAGAATCCAGACCATCAGGAATTTCCATGACATTTTCAAGCGT
Source organism: Protopterus annectens (assembly GCF_019279795.1). Lineage (NCBI taxonomy): Eukaryota > Metazoa > Chordata > Ceratodontiformes > Protopteridae > Protopterus > Protopterus annectens. Next base: position 896,426,596 of record NC_056744.1, on the reverse strand, counting down.
ATCTTTTCTAAAACAACATCAGTTATACTAAAAGTGCAAATAAAAAAATGTATTTGTTATTTTTTTTAATTACCTTGCATCATAATGCTGAACTTGGAAATAAACATGGTTTCAAGGATCATTCAAACAACTGTCTGAAATAAAGTTTCAGAATGTTGAATTATTTTGGAGGAACTTCACCTTCTTCTGCGTTACACCACCTCTCCCCCCCACACAGATGTCAATAACTAGAAGAAACACCAATGAACTGCAAAGACTGAATTCAGAAGACATGTAAGGTATTCTGTGGTGGTGGTTAAAAACACGTGTTGCTTTGCTGTCCGTTAGTAAGCAATATGATCTCGCCAAACTGCTGCAGTACAGCACTGCCCTTCAAACGTGTTTTCATGCCTGTTTTCAGGTATGTGCAGAGAAAGCACCATGTGGAAATAAATACACAAGTAAAATAAAATAAAAAATAGCAAGACACGGAACAGTATTGTTTATGCATGTATACAAGAAGGCTTTAAGCTTCAAAGGTTCACTTCATCTTAGAAAAATGGGTAAAGAAGGTATTAGTTACGAGTTATACCATAGATTTGCTCAAGTTCTACATTTCATTGGCATATTTTCTTCCAAACAGGGCAAACTGTAGGATGCACTACCCATTATATACTGGTTATTAAACTGCAGAGTAGTACAATGGAGTCCCTTCTCCAATGAATGGTTATGGGCATTGTTTAGGAATCAGGAAGGTCAGTGGAGGCCCATTATGGACTGTACAATTTTTGCAAATATGTGATGGTAGAACATAACCCCACAGGCCTCGTTTCTGCTATTGAGTAAAGCACTGTCCTTACCTTAAACATAAAGGAGGCCTATTTGTACATTCCCGTTCATAGGGCTCACAGTCAATTCCTCAGATTCGGAGACACTCAATCTACTGCTTCACCTTTGTGCTCTTTGGCTTTCCTAACTGTACTTAGAGTCACAGTTTGAATTCATTCCCACAAATACTCTTTGTATGTTGATTTGTGGCATAGCTCCTTCAAAATACTAAGAGATAGACAAATGCTTTCCACATAAAACTCTGCTTGTAGTACCCTGCATATAATATAGGCTGTCCTTCATATCACTGTTGCAGTATTCATCCTGTATGGATCACCTGCCAAGGATAGCTCAATGTCTGGCCAGCATACCAGCTTTTACATCCTCCCAGCATGATACATCAGCTGTATGCTCCCTGTCTAGGCCTTGGGCAAAAAGATGATGTACTTGTACTAAACAGAGAAATTCCATATGTCTCTTTCCATTTATCTTGAGAACCAACATCTCAAACTTTTGACCCAGGGTACCATGTCTGAGTCCGCCTGCCCTGAGGTACAGCCATCTCTCAAAAAGAAAACCAAGAAGTCTCTGTCTGATTATGCTGCTGTCCAGCCTCCACCAGACATCACTCTTAGTGAAGACCCCGAAGACCACCCAGTGCTGACACCTTTTTCTTCTGCCACAACCCTATTGAAGGCCGGCATGAAACCAACTTCATGCATGTCCTCTGAGGCAATGCAGATGTTCACAGTGGATATATAGGGGTAACCAGAGCTAATAATTTCCAAGGGGCCTTGGGTGATTCCCCACATACTGGGAGGGGGAAGAGGTACTTGATACCCTCACTGAGGCAAGGCATGGATTTGAGCCTCCTGGGTTGGTCATAGTGGGCATACCACTAAAGAAAAAGCAGAAAACTAAGCACATTCTTGCATTACCAAGGATCCAGAGAGGGAATAGCATAATTTTGCTCAGGCTTGTTCAGTGCCATGATAGCCTGAAGACCACTTCCGGGAATGTCTGTTCCTGCTTCTCTTTGGTCCTCTACTGTGTAGCTAAAAGGATTAGGGAGTCTGATTCTTCAGATGAGGAGGTTGATTTGGGGGATGAGTCATTGGACTATTCCTCACAAATTACCTCTCCTTTAGATGATGAGTCTGATGAAGAGGATTTCTTGCGTCCTGACTCTCCCTTTGAGGAGTTTTCCTTTGGGGACACACTAGTTCACATGGTGGTGCTTTTTAAGTGGGATTGCTCACAAGTCTCTGATATTCAAAAGAAGTCTTATGAGTTGTTGCAGATGGAATCCCCTAAACCTTCTGCTGTTCCTCCATCCCATGTTGAATGCCTTGATGGATACTTTTGCAGCTGCTTCTTTGATTCCTGATTCCCAACCTCTAGCCCCTAAAAGCCTTACTGTTTTCATAGGGTATCTGAGGTGTTTAAGTACCCCTACAAGTGACCTTTTTCAGACTCTGCTGTGGTCTGTCTGCAGAAAAGCCATTCAAGCTTTTACTTTCCTCCAGGCTTACATCTGATAAAGATAGTAGGGCTATGGAGAGGTTGGGGGATAAAGTATACACTTTTGCCACCCTGGCCTTCTGGGCCATTAATTATTAGACCCCATATGAACAGGCGGTGTATGACCTTCCTGACTATGACAGAAAGACTGCTGCCCTCTCCTTAAGTTCCACTTATCAGGTTGCCTATCACTTTATCAAATGTAGTTACAATGCAGCTGATGAATCCTCCAAAGCTACTGCTGTTTCTGTATGAGGAAGTGGTATTGGCTTTGCCTCCAAGCTTTAACTGATAATATGTTTAAGATTCTACAACAAAAAGGTAATATGATGCAGGATCTTAAACAAATTTTTGTTTCTCATATACCCAAATTTCAGGAAAACTATCCTTCTAAATCTGCCTTTGTGTGTAGGCAACCTCATTAGCCTTCTAAGGGGAAAAGTGTTCCTAATTATTTTTTCTGATAAACTTACCCAGACTTCTAAAATTGAAAAGCCCCAGATTCTTGGGTTCTGTCCATTATTGACCATGGTTATTTTATGGTATAGAAATCCCTTCCTCCTTTCACTGTTCTTTGTCAGCCTCCTCCAGATGAAATTCCTCATTTCTCTGGAGTTCTGTAGGATTTACTTGATCAGGGCACCATTCAGCCAATTTCTGTGTCCTAATGGCGAGCAAGGTTTTACTACAGAATGTTCCTGATTTCCAAAGATCCTGGAGACCAGTCCTAGAGATTTCCTTCCTAAAGATTCCCTCCTTTTGGATGCTTTCTCTCCAAACTCCATTTCCCTTCTTACTTCCACAAGCTTTTCTGGTATCCCTAAGTCCCAAAGAACACCTATCTCATATTCCTTTTTACCATCTGTTCAGGAAGTTTTTATGTTTGTCTGTTTTCTCCTCACAGTTTCAGTTCTCTGCTTTTCCCTTTGGTGTTTCTGTAGCTCCAAGAGTGTTCAGCAGTGTTCTTGTCTTAGCCTGTTGCAGGCTGCAGGGAATCCATATATTCCCATATCTGGATGATCTGCTTCTTCAGGCTCCCTTCCAATCCAGACTTTTGCAGGATATGAACTTCACCATGCTCCTTCTCTGCAGTCTAGGATTCATTGTCAATCTCAAGAAGTCCAGTCTAACAACTTATCAAGACCATATTTTTCTGAGCTGCAGGATTCAGACCATTCCAGTGTTGGCTTCTCTTCCTTTCTCCAATGTTCTGTCTTTGACAACCTACTTCCACTCTCTGCTTCCCCTTTCTGTTATTTTGACAAGATCATTTCTCAGAATCATGGGTTCATGGCATCTACTGTTCCCATGCTCCCCTTTGCTAAGCTTCACGTGAAGAAACTTCAGTGGTACGTAAAGACTGTTTGGCTCTGACATTGCCATCCTCTGGAGTTTCCAGTTCCCTTACTTGCCTATCTCAAACTTGAGTTGCACTGGTGGATTCAGCAGGTCTCCCTCAGTCTGGGCCTAACTTTTCAGACTCTACCCCTACTCAGGAGCTGTTCACAGACCGATCTTTTATGGGGTGGGGAGCCTCTTCCAACAACCTGAAGGTTCAGGGTCTATGGTCTTTTCATCACAGGTCAGACCACATCAACATAAATGAAATGAAAGTGCTCATTCTTGCTCCTTAGACCTTCCATTCTGTTTTTGATCTTCAAGCCCTTTACAGACAACACCACAGTCATGTGGTACACCAACAAACATGGGTTTGCTAGGTCTTATCTTCTTTGTAGACTAGCCCTTCAAGCCTGAGATTTAGCTATCTTCCATCAGATAACTCTTCAGGTAATTTACATTCCTTCAGAACACAGCCTTTTTTTCAGAATCCCTGAGCAGGTCCAGGGCACAACTTCACAAATGGATACTTTACGGAGAGGTACTTCTGGAAGTAATACATTAGTGGAGTATTCCTTAAGCACATCTTTTGTCTTCCCCTGTGAACAGGCCACTTCGTCACTTCTGTTCCAGAACCCTAAATCCTCTGACTTGGAAGGTGGATGCCATGCCTTTCTTTTGGCAGGAAATGTTTCTGTATGCTTCCTGTCCTATTCCTCTACTCCACAGGGTCCTACACAAGATCAGGGAAAACTCTCCAAGAATCTTGCTGATGACCTTATGGCCCAGATGGCACTGGTTCCCACTCCTCTTTTACCTGATGAGGAGCAGTCATCACAAGCTACCTCACCAGATGGATCCTTTCACACAAGACAAGGGATTTGATGTTAACCCTCACCTGTCCACTCTTCAGGTGACACGTTGGGTGATAGGATTTTGATCCCATTCAGACACCACTTTTCTGAGGGCATGTTTAGGGTACTGCAGGAGGCCAGAAAACGTAGTACCAGAAAATCCTATATGGCTAAATAGAAAAGATTTTCTGTTTGGTATCTCAAGCATCACCAGGATTCCTTCTCAGTAGGGGTCCCTTTCATCCCTTCTCACTTGTGTGAACTGGTCCATGCTGGCTTGGCATATTCTTCTGTTAAAGCTCACTTGTCAGCAGATGTTCTTTGTGTTTCACTGTTGCAGTCATCACATTTGGGTTATCCCTGCCCAGAGTAGCCCTCGGCCGGCCCGAATTTCAAAGACTTAGTATTTCTGAGTCGGATGCTGTCACTTCAGGACTGACGTCAGGTTATCAGTAGTACAAAGTAAAGCAGCCGATGCCATTACGTCAGTCTTTCTTGCCGTGGAGCCTGAAGCAGAAGCAGTTCGCATGAGTGCCAGTCAGCCGCTACCTCAGTTTTCGTCTACCGAATTGAAGTTGAAGTCTTCTAAAGCTAAGTATGCCATTGGAGATCCTTTTTTCTTGCACTAACCAATTTCAGAAAAAGTTAACAATTGTCTTGCCTGTGGAATGCAAATACCACACTGAGACTTCCATTCTTACTGCGTCACTTGTTTAGGTCCAGACCACGATGCCCCCCATTGTCTCTTCTGTGCTTTGTTCAACACCAGAACTATCCATTGTCGGACCCTTATTGTAGCCAGATATTTTCACTTACAGCCCTTGAATTCCAATACAGCTTTGGTAAGTCATCCGACAGCAGATCTTCCGAAAAAATGTAAAGACAGAGACAGACCGCAAAGGTCCAAACCTACTGACGACACTTCCATTAAGCTAGTTGTCAGTTCTCCGGTCCTCAGTGAGGCACTTTTGCAGCCCCTGATGCCTGCTTCTGTGGATTCGCAGGCCACTACCAAGACTCTTTCGGAGTTTGGTATGCCGTACAACTGTTCTTTGACAAAGGATCTTGTGGTCGTCTCTATCTTGGATGGGTCTGGAGCCGCTGAGCAGGCACTGGCTTCTGAGGAAGTACTTCGCACTACCGATTCTCAACACAAGCCGACATCTTCTTTCCAACTACCGTTCTTTCAAAAACTAGTTTCTAAGGCACAGGGTACGAACCACACCCAAGAAACTGATGACCCACTCTGAGGTGCCTGCTTCCTTGCCTCAGTCTCGAATGCTTAAAATGGTGGAAGACCTTGTTATGCTGATCAGGGGAAGCCAAGCTACCCCCTCCAAAAGGAAAAAGAGATCTGTCCCCTGTAGTTTTGTCTGAACAAGAGTCAGATGAATCTGATGCATCTGAATATGAAGACATGCAACCCCTCTCTACTTATGAGGATTCTGATGTGGATGATCCATTCCTTCAGCCTCTCCTCTAGAGGATTTTTCCTTTGGAGAACCCTGCATACCTTAAAGGAGCATTTCCAATGGGAGATTCAAGACTACCCTCAGTCTAAAAAGAGACTTCTGGGAATTCCTAGATCTTCTACAGCACAGACCCTTGGCCATAACCCCAGTCCTGGATGTTGTGGAGGATGTTTTCCTGGAATCCAGCTTGAATCCTGAAGGCCTCCCTCCTGCACCCAGAAAACCAGACCGGTACTATGAGTCCCTAACTTGCACATAGATCTTTTTAAAAAATCCTACTGCTGACCCTGAGGTAATTTCTCAAGGGCCTAAAGGGGTTAAAGCAACCTCTGCTAAGAATCCCATCCCCTCAGATAGGGATTCCCAAGCACTGGACAGAATGTGTAAAAAAAAAGTATACACCTCAGCTACTCCTGCTATCAGGGCACTAAATTGCCACTACCGTATGCTGAAATTTCAGCAACATACCCTGGAACTCCTTAAACAAAAAATGTCTTCCTTTCCTGCTTGGGCAGAATCTAAAGAATTACAAGAGTTAATGCATTCTGCAAGTCAAGTAACTAAACACACCTTGCACTGCAGTTTTGATGCCATAGAAGCTTCTTGCAGGGCAGCAGTCACTGGTTCTGTCATTAGAAGACATGCATGGCTTAAGGAACAGCCCCTGCCAGACCATGTCAAATCTAAATTGTTGGATGCCCCCATGCACAAAGATAACTTATTTGGCACTAAGGCAGAAGAGGTCTTAAAAAAGATGGAAGAAAAAGCAAAATCTATGCAAATAGTTAAGGATTTCTTGCAGGTCCAGTCCCCTAGGTTCAACAGGCATTGTCCCTCCAAACACTGGTTCTTTCCTGCTTCCAGTAAGCCAGTCCAGCCTAAGCCCCATGGAACCAGAACCCCCAGACAGCAGCCACAGGGAATGCAGAGATCTCAGCAGTGGACTACCTCCACTTCAAAACCAGGGAGTTCTAAGCCACCCTCTTATGGTAAGAACTCACAATGACTCACTTCTCCCACCCCCTCCCACTGCCCACCTTCTCTTACCCTTAGGAGGAAAACTCCTTTCACTCAAGCACCTGGGCCACCATTACCAATGACCACTGGGTCCTGAACATAGTGTCTCAGGGATACAAGATTTCCTTCCACACCCTTCCAACCCTAAAAGGGTTTCCAGATCTACCACCAAACCAGTGGGCAGAGGTTCAGAAGCAAATCCTTTCCCTGCTCTCTGAGGGCAGTAGAGCATGTTCCTGCAGAACAGATAGGCCAAGGTTTCTACTCCAGACCTTTTCTGGTGCCCAGAAAAGAGGGCACCTGGTGCCCCATCCTTGATCTATCCATTCAAACACCTTCCTGGTGATCCCAAAATTCAAAATGCTCACCTTCCAGCAGCTGCTATCCATGCTCTCCAAGGAAGCTTGGCTAGCCACCCTAGATCTAAAAGAGGCCTACCTCCACATTCCTATCAGGGAATCTTGCAGGAAATCTCTTTGTTTCAGGGCAGGATCTCAACACTTTCAGTTTTCTGGGCTTCCCTTTGGCTTATCTACTGCTCCCAGAGTTTTCACAAAATGTCTGGCGGCTCTGGCCATTTGCCTTTTGCAGACAAAGAAATATTCAGATTTACCCATACTTGGAGAACTGCCTTATTCTGGCAGACAGCCAGGAAAAGATGCTCAAGCACCTGGCCTTTGTAAAGACCTTATTAACCTACCTAGGGTACACAATCAATGTAAAGAGATCCAAACAGGTGCCCACCCAAAGGATTATCTTCCTGGGAGCAAGCCTGGACACAGCTTCCCAGATGGCATACCTTACACCAGAGAAACAAATTTTCCTGACAACCTACTTCTCTCAACTAGCCACCAGGCTCCGGCTGTCTGCAAGGAAGATCCCGCAAGCTCTGGGGTTCATGGCATCTTGCATAATACTCATTCCATATGCCAGAATGCATATGGGGAAACTTCAGTGATTCCTAAAAAGCCTTTGGTGTCAAAACTCTCAAGACCTGGAAACTCTTCTACCTATGATTCCTTGCCTCAGAAAATATTTTCTTTGGTGGGCAACAGCATGCTCCCACAAGAAGGGACTGCCTTTTTCACCAACCCCCTGCCGCCCAGACCCTCACCGCAAACTCATCAGACAATGCTTGCGGTGCACACCTGGATGGCAGGTGTATACAGGGCCAATCGAGCCCACAGCAAATCCATCTGCACATCAGTTAAAAAGAGATGATGGTTGTGCAGCATACCTTGATAGCTTTCTTGCCCCTTCTCTCTCCAGGGGCTCTCCTGATCAAAACAGACAACACCACTGTGATGTGGTATATCCACAAACAAGGAGGGACTCACTCCTACCCTGTATGCAGGCTGGCCATGACCCTTTGGCACACAGACTCTGCCATGCAACTGCACCCATTAGCACAATTCCTACCAGGCTCTCTCAACTCTCTGGCAGTCCAATTAAGTAGAAATCTTGTGGACCCAAACGAGTGGCAGCTCAACAGAAGAACCTTTACCCTAATAACTCAGAGATGGGGCACCTCGAAGGTTGACTTCTTTGCCTCCCACACCAATCATCAGCTTAGCAAATTCTGCACCAGGGAGCATCACTGCATGGCTTGGAAAGTGGATGCCCTGTCCTTCCCCTGGGTCAGTCTATCGGTCTTTGCCTTGCCTCCACTACCTCTCATCCCCAGGGTACTGCTCAAAGTAAAGGAGGAAAAACCAAGGACCATTCTATAACTCCAGACTGGCCCCGGTAGCACTGGTACCCCTTGCTGCGCAGCCTTTCCCCGCTGCCCCCATGGCATCTTCATCAGATTCCAAACCTTCTGACCCAGAGGAAAGGGGAATTCATGCATCTCCAACTGCAGATGCTCAATTTGGCAGCTTGGCTTATTCCCTAACCCCAAACCAATCTGCCAACCTCAGTAAACATGTTCTAGATGTTATCCATAAGGCCAGATGCCCTAGCACCAGAAAATCTTATGCTGACAAATGGAACAGGTTCTTCACCTGGATCCAGGCTAAGGAGGAACAGGTTCTTCACCTGGATCCAGGCTAAGGAGTCAATACGGCACAGCCCTCCCTCCCATCCTGGATTACTTAGCTGACCTACTACACAGTGGCCTCTCTTTCTCTTCTATAAAAATGTATGCCTCTGCTATTTCTGCTCATTTTCCCACTGAGCAGCCCCTTTTCTCACACCCTTCGATCAAACAGTTCCTATGAGGGGCTAGCAACTTGATGCCACCCAGAGGGGAACCAACACCAGCTTTGGACTTTACTTTGTATTGGAAAAGCTCACCCTGCCTCCTTTCAAACCAGCTTCTTCTGCAGAGCTAAAGATTCTCTTCTGGAAGACAGCATTCCTTCTGGTCATCACTTCAGCCAGAAGAGTCTCTGAGCTGCAAGCGCTTATGGCTGTGGAACCCTTCATCATCTTCCATGCTGACAGGGTATTTCTCAGAACTAACCCATCCTTCATGCCCAAGGTGGTGTCCAGTGTGGCTCTCAACCAATCCATTAATTTGTCCACCTATTTCCTAATCCCTAGAACAAGGGGGAAAGAATTATGCACTCTCTGGATATACACAGGCAGCTCAGATTCTGTCTAGACAGGACTAAATCCTTCAGAAAGTCTGATCAATTGCTGGTTAGCTTTGCCACAGGGGCAGTAGGCAAAGCCATCTCCAAATGGATAGCACACTGTACCCATTTCTGCTGCAGACAACATGGAAAGCCTCCCCCAGGGGGGTCAGGACACACTCCACCAGAGCAGCCTCCACCTCTGTAACTTTCCTCAGAGGAGTCCCCACCAGGGACATCCTGGAGGTGGCCACCTGGACATCTGTTCACAATTTTCCCAAGCATTACCACCTACCTCTCTTCTCCATATCCAGGGCAGGGTTTACCTCTGCAGTCTTGCAGGGTATCCTAGCCAGCCTCTAGTTTCATTGATTGCTTCCACCCATTTCCTCAGCTTTGGGAATCAACCCAAATGTGATGACTGCAACGGTGAAACATGAAGAACACAGTACAGTTGTGTACACTTACCATAAATGTAGATGTTCGAGTGTATTCACTGTTGCAGTCATGGTTTCCCTCACTCCATCCCCCTTTTCTTCTCTTTCCTTACAAGGGACATATTGGTATTTATTTTCTACTGGTGAGGTTCTTCCACCAGAACCTGGCTCTTACTTGGGGGCTCCTGACAGGTTAGGGCAAGAAAAACTGATGTAATGGCATTGGCTGCTTTACTTTATACTACTAATGACCTGGTGTTGGTCCTGAAGTGACGGCAACCGACGCAGAAAGTCTCTGGTATTCAGGCCGGCCGAGGGCTTCCCTGTGAGGGATAACCCAAATGTGATGACTGCAACAGTGAATACACTCTAACATCTACATTTATGGTAAGTGTACACAACTGTACTTTTCTGCTTGTCTGACCATGAACCCACCTTTGGCCTACTGTTTTGAGGTCAAACAATTCCTTAAAGCGTTATTCATGTCAGGCCCACCAAGAAAACCTATTTCTCCCTCTTGGGACCTTCATTTTATCCTTGAAAATTTTACTTGGCTCATTGTTTGAGACTGCTTTTTTCTATTCTTTGCAACATTGTATCTGGAAGACTGTTTTATTAAGTTGCCCTTACTTCAGCCAGGAGAGTGCCTGAACTTTGGGCTGTAATGGAATCTCCTCCATTTTTGATTTTTCCATAGGGAAATGGTGTCTTTGAATACTAATCTCTACTTATATGATCAAGATTGTCAGTGAGTTGTCTCTGTCAGTCTGTCCAGCTTTCTTCCTACTCCACAATCTGCTACAGGTAAGGTTCTTTACAACTTGGACCTACATAAACAACTTGGGAGTTATTTGGATAAAGTAAAAGATATTCATAAACCAGAATTTTTGTTTCTTTTCATTTCAAGACACTGAGTTTAGCAGTTTTGAGCAAACCCTCTCCTTCTGGCATTCTTTTCATGGTAAACATCTTTCTGCTTCAGTTTAAGCTCATTCTATGAGGCAGTAACCTCTTCTGGGACTTTCTTCAAGGGATTAGATAGTAGATACTTCCTTGAAGCTGCTACTTTGACCTCTGCTCACACTTTTATTAAACATTACAAGTTGGATGTTAATTTCCCGAGCTAGGGCAGGATTTGCCAGGACCATCCTTCATGTCTTTGTAGAGAGCTCCTCTGTGCCTTCCTCCTCCTATCCATTAGAGTAGCTTTGGTACTCTCCCATAGGTGATGAATGAATACTGCAAAAGTAATGTGGATGGAAATAGAGCAGATGTGTAAAGTCTAACTGTAACAGCAGATGTCCTTTCCACTATTGCAGTATTTAGACTCTGCCATCTGCCCCTATCATTTTTCTTTAATTTTCTTTTCTTGAGAACACTTTGCTGGCCTCGGGTCTTTGTCACCTTGCCCCGTTTGTTCTCCTGTTTTTTTTTTTTTTTTTCCTCTTGAATGTGCATGTTCTCCCTTCCTGTTCATGTGGTACTTAAATTCTGAGTATTCTGCATACGTATGTCATCTATATGCCCTACATTTGGGCAGGATGCATACATGTGACTTATGACACTGGGGCAATATAATGGCTTTGGCATGCTGTGCAGATTTTGGGCTATAGTTGGGAGGAAATCCTATAGATAATGAATACTGCAACAATGAAAAGAAGGACATCAACTGTTATGGTAAGATTTTACAAAACTACACTGTCTCGTCCCATGGATAAAAAGATGTTTTGTATTACCTAGTAACGTTTTGTTTGTTGAGCTTCTCAATTTAATGTTATACTGACAAGAGCAGACAAATCATTGTTGTAGATATTCATTGCTTGAATGTGAAGTAGCTACAGGTGAATGTCAGTCCTGTGGCCTGATGTCTTTCAGTACCCGGATTTTCCTGGTGGTATGCACGTGCAATTTCATCCCATGGCCATCAGAGGGAGCCTGGCTGTGAAGGAGAGAGCACCATAGACCTTAGCCAATTCTTTATTTATTGCCTTTGAAGTAAAAAATTGCTCAACTTTTATTTGATTTGTTGGTAAGATTCCAGAGCTTTGGATTTTACTGGGTAAGCACAAGCTCTTTACTTCCTTTGTTATTATAGAAACATACAATATGCATGATTTTTTGTACTATTTCTAATGATGTCCCACCAGAACTGACCTTTCATCCTGGACTCCCATATCCTTTTTCTTTTTTCTTATATTCTATTATCAATCCCTGGTAGAGAAGACAGTCTCTCACCTGCAGTCCACACTTCTGTGTGGCTTCCTCTCACTGTATTGTTTCCTTCTTTAGTTATTTACTCATTAAATGTCACCATTATGGCTAATGTAAGCTGTCCCATGGTGCCACACCAAAGGTTTCATACAGTGGTTGTACACATCTAGTTTTTGTAAGATTATACAGTAAGTGCTTATTAGAACACTGTATCAGTAGAGCGGGATAACATCCTCACATTACAGATATAGTCAGAATGTATTGTAATGTATACTTTACTGCAGTGGTTCCGAAACTTTGCAAGCTGGAGGACCCCTTTTATAAAGGAAAAATTTTTGATGGACCCTTATCGGCGGTGGTACACACACACACATTACATTTGGATCAACCCTCAAACCCCCCAATGAGCTCCCCACCACCACCACCACGCAGCCATTTCACTGTCCCATTGTTTGGCTAATTCTCCCCAGTTGCCATAAACACTGTTCAAAATTCTCAGCGTTCATACTGTTTTCTGCTTTACTTCTACAGTGATTACAGATGTTTGGAGTTAATTTAAAACTTGAATTTCAAATTTTATAGCACAAACACTGATGGACATTTGCTAAAGCTAAACAGACATTTGCTAAATTTAAATGAAGCAATATAGCCTCAATGAAAACAGACTTAACATTACAACTTCTCTGCCTTTGAAACTCACATTCACTGAAACAGCATTGAAACCCATATTCAAAGAAAATGCATCTGGCCAGTGGCGGATTATTTACCTTTGGGCTGTTTTCAAAGCACAAGTCCCTTGCGAACATTTTTAGGAGCATGCAAAATGTTGTTCTTTGAGTCACTTCCTGACTGTATAATTAAGTTTTAATACACAATAATTAAATTATATCCTTTGTATAATACAGCACCACTGGTACGTGTTTTAAATGTATAGTTCTGGACATTTTCCAATAAGCAGTGAAAAAACATATGAACTAATAATGACAAAACCGCCCAATTGGGAACATTTCAACCATAAAGGGCCACTCAAACTTCTGTCATTACAATCCACAGTATCAGTCAATATGCACAATCTCTGCAGAAGTAAGTCATCTGAATAATTCCCCCTTAAAGAGATCTGTAAGTAATGAAAAGGTTGCTGCTGGCAAACAACTTTATTTCAGTGTTTCATCTACAAATTCGGTGCCTGCTGTCCTTGAAGAATAAATTGCTACTTAAAAAAAAAAAATGGTAAGCCGGTAATATTGCATGGATGGCAAACTGAAAACAGGTTCATAGTCACTAGGCATCTCATCCAAAAGAGGATGTATTCAGGACTTCAGTACCCAGCCCATAAAAATGCAAAACAATATCAACAATCCATCAATATGTTGTGGTAGTAGAATCCACAGCCTTCTACATTAAAATGCAAGTATGCTACCTGTTGTGCTACTAGCACAGCTTTAAAAGGCTGCACCACAACAGTGATACTATTTGCTAGCTAGCTAAACAAATCTGTTGCACATTGTAAATAGCCTTAGCATGAGCAGCAGTAAACTTCTCTTCCCTTGAAGCTTACAATTCCTTGAAAATGCACTTGAAACTAAATTTCTTGAAAAATGCACCTGCCATAATGGGAGGACAAAGAGCCAAAACTTAGGACACATTTTAATATTTGGTCTTGTAAAAGAAAGTTAATAGAACATGTTTTGCATCAGTACACTTTTTCTGAAGGCTATGAAGTCTGATCCTCAAATGTCTGCCATTAATTTCTGACTTCAGTCATCAATGAGTTGCCAGGGATTTTCCAGAAAAACACAATTTCATTAGAAACCGACTGAAAATATGAGGCAAAAATATGGACATTCTGCAAAAACCTGGACAGCTGAAGGGTATGCTGCCTACCTCTTCCCCCCCCCCCCCACACACACACACCTGCCTGCCTTCCCTCCTTCTTACACACACACACACACACACACCTGCCTGCCTTCCCTCCCTCTTACACACACACACTCACTCACTCACTCACTCACTCACTCACACACACACACACACACACACACACACACACACACACACACACAAAATACTGCTCAACCTCAGCACAAGAAATATGGACAAACCCTGTCATAATGTGGGTGACAAAGGGCCAAAGCTAAGGATACATTTTAAATATTGCTCTTATAAACTTAGAAAGTTGATAGAACAAGTTTTGAATTAATATGAATTTTCTGAAATGTATGAAATCTAAAGCTCGAAAGTTTGCCATTATTTTCTTCAGTCCTCAATGATTTGCCAGAGAAACCCCATTTTATGCAAAACAGACCAAATAAGGTACAAATATGGCACATACTGTGAATATCTTGTCAACTGACAACTGCACTCAGGCACCGCTTCTTATTAAATCCTTGATAAAAAAAAACTTCAAGTTCTGTCAACAAGATCGTCTGGATCGATCATCAGCTATGCATTAATTTCTATTTGGTTGCAAAAGAGAGAGAGCAGACCTATGCCCATATAGCGACCAACATAAATACTGGACCTGTCTTACATGGAGGGAACAAAACAGTTGTTTAAATTTCTCTCCAAGTTCTAACTGCTGGCAGAAAACACAGGGCAAGTGCGCAGCTGCTCAGCTTCAGCCACAAACATGGAAGTTGTTCCCTTTCCTTTAAAAACTAAGGGCAAGCAGCTGCTTAGCCACTGCTCAGCAGCAAATAGGGAAGTTTCTTTCTTTTATTTATTTATTTTATTTTTTAATAAATTGTGGATGAACGCACAAATTTTCTTTCTCCATTTACAGGGTCAGGTCATGGATGATGCCCGAAAGCCAGGTGGGTGCAAGTGAGCTTGTGGACCCCTTGAGTTTATCGTACGGTCCCCAGTTTCAGAAACGCTGCTTTACTGCATTCAGAGCCTGGACAATAGGGGTGTTAGATATGCTTAGAAAATACGATGCTTGTCTCTGTAGGGTACCAAATGAAAAAAAAATGAGTGCCTGGTCTGTGTAACTGTTAGTTTAGTTTCTGATTAACTATGTTTTTTACCCCTCCAATTATAGAGTTTATACAAAATTGGGAGAATTGTTTCCTTATTAAAACCCAAAGGAAAAAAATGCATGCGTACAGGTGCCTAATATTGATAACGTGGGATTTTGATAAGAAGTTTCCATTACAACAGTATGATTTTTCTTTCTTCTGTGTAAGAACAAAAAAAAAATAATCCTAGAACTACAGGGCAAGGAAGTATTACATTCCTGAAGTGATTTTGGCGAGCAGATACTGGAATCAGGCACCCTATCTTTGGCATTTGTAGGACCATACTTAAATAACTGGCCTTTGTTTGTATCATTCAGAACTGCATTCATCATGACCCAGTTTAAGTTCAAATTTCAGATGCTTTCCTTGTACAAGTAATTCTGCAAGAAACAAGTACTGAACAAAACATTTTTGTATTCTGTGCTTGTGTTCACTGATGGACTTGGCTAGGAGACATTACAGCGAACAGCATGGTGCTGTAAGAAATGAAAGTTAAAAACCTGTAATGCTCACAGTATAGAGACTTGAATTAATTAAGCTGAATACAGGTTTAAAATGGGGCCAGACAAAACAAGAATTCAAAATAGAGGCAGAATAGCTACAGAAAGCATTGTCTAGAAAATTATTAGAAAATAATTATGGTTCTTGCTGACTTCAAGAAAAGAGATGTCTTTTGCCTAGGGATCGTGAAGAAAAGAAGAGGTTAATAGCAAGCCAATGAACCCGAAACCGAGTGCCATGAAGATTGATGAAAGCCTTACTTAAAAACTGAACTGGGAGACTGTGAGGATTCACTAAAGGAAGATCTCTTTAGACAAATGATTTATTTACTGGAAGATTGATTGTAAAACATCAGATATTGGTCTACATTTTAGGAAGGTCACTGATAATGTGCATGAGTAAAAAATAATAAAGGCATGGTGCATTATCAACGTCAGATGTGAGGCCATTAAGAAGGGTAAAAATTACCTGCACATCAGGACCCAGAAGACAGGCACGCAGTGCTATTTAGCGTGCTGCAGAAACTGGGGCAGTCAGTTAAGGGTCCACTGTGTTTGACGGTGGAGATGGTCCATAATTTCTTCATAAGTAGCCACTGCAAAATAAGTTAGTCTGGTTATATACACATTTACAAATGATAGAACAAAAATTTCCTGGGCTAAGGCTGAACATAGTCCGTTGGGATCATAGTTCTACCCCAGTTAAATGAAAATAAAGAATTTAAGCTGGGTTGTAACGGGTGGCAGGAGTCTTGGGGAAGCTTGTAACAGGTTAGAGGCATGTCAGTTGAGACTCGCTGGTTCTTTACATGTATGTATCTATAGGTTACATTTCTCTGGCATATGTATACATTAGAAAACATGTACAACTTACAAGGAGATAGTATCATCAAGGACAATAAAATGTGCAAAAGCAAGAGAGCCTGACATCAGGTTAACAAGCAGGGCTTACTATGTAGCTTGGGACAGTTTTATTACAAAAAGGTGGCAGATACATGAAAACTGAATTTAGCAATGACTGCTGTAACAGAGAAATTCAAAGAATTATGAGACAGACATGGTGGAGTCTTGACAGTGGAGGAATTAAACTGGTAATGAAATACAAGCAGTGAGTTTTACCAGCGGTCAAGGAGAAACAGGCAAACAGAATAGGCCTAGCAGTCCTTATCTACCTTTGCCTTTTTGCATGTTTGCATTTTCTTTTTCAGTTTCTGACAGCGGGCTATTTGTGAACCACTGCCGTCTGTTTTCATCGAGCTACGTGCTGAATTTACAGCTTTGAGGGGGTTGTGCAAGTGTGCATTTTATGTGATTGGCTGCAGTAATTTGCCAGAGAAATTTTGGACTTGTAAGTGTACTTACCTGGAATCCTGCATTATGTTTAACCAGTCAGCACTGCTGGTCAGTTGAGGCCAGTATCTGAGGTTGCATTGTCATATGGATACAATGATTATTGTTCACGTGGTGTTAACTGTTTTCAGAAGAAGAGGAGGGGATTCACTACCATTACTGACGCCCTTGCAGACTGATTCCTGTTCTAGCTCACTGGCATCATGAGCTATGCCTGGAAGCTGGATGCATGTCAGTTTTTTTTTTTTTTTTTTGTCCAAAAACATCGGTATTATGTTTCAGATGTAAATGCAGGAAGTGCTTACTGCCAGAAAGTGTTTCACTGCTATGCACTGTGTGTTTAACTCAGGAGGAGGTTGACTCGTAGAATTTTTTTCTGCTTAATGGTGTGTGTTTTGAGTAAAGGTTATTAATGTCTCCACCAAATGGAGCAGTAGGGTATAGCACAAAACTAAACTGCTGCTTCATTGGAAGGTATTTATTAGAATTGAAAATTAACACAGGAAATGTGGACTGTGATTGTCAGAATGTCAAAAATTCAGCTCTGTGGCGAAAGTTACTTTTTACCAGTATTATTTTCTTATTATTTTAAGTCCTTTTTGCTGTATGCAGTAGCGTGTACAGTGCAATGACATAATACAGCTCTAACCCTGGAGAGGAGTTCTGAACTAATAAATAATCAGTGGCACAGGGGGTAAAGGTAAATAGAGCCCATTCGTAGTTCTGGGTGCATTTTGTAAATGGCATGAAGAGAGTTTGAAAAGAAGAGTAACTGTTTACCATATGACTCTAAGGTTTGCAAAAGGATAATATTGTGCAGTTAGATACTAATATGCAGGGGTCACAAAATGAACCACAGAACAACTATGGCTGTGACACTGCAGGGGTCACAAAAGGAACCACAGAATTATGGCTGTGACCCACGTGCTGTTGTATGCATTATTGACACATAACCGTAACATCTGCTTCAGTTGCCTTTGCAAGTACATACTGCAGTTAGAGAGTTTGTACAGGCACTTGTATGGGTGGTACTCCCCCCATACCCATGATACTTCTGCATATTAATGCCAGGGTCATTATATGGTGTGAGGTACTGCAGATATTAAATGTAATGTATATTCCCCATTCACTTATGCAATTTTTGGAATTTCAACAAGAATTCCACCCCTTCAGATGTCACGCATGTGTGGTAACAGAACACATGCACAGTAATGAAATTTCTAACGTGAATGTATTGAGTGCAAAAACAACAAAAGGAAGCTTTTGTTAAACCTTTTTTTCACAGTTGACTTGCCTATATGACAAAATGTACACCATGAAAGGATGTATATGACTTGGCTTTTCAGAAACATGGTTATTAATGCTTCTTGAAGTTTTCTTGGAAGTGAAGCTGTCAGGTTTTGCTTTTGAGGCTCCAGGTTGCCACGCAAAACTCTAGTTAACAAATATTGAATAAAATGAGTAATATATATAATCATATAGAGAGGTGATCTATGCGGGTCACACAAGGCATCCTTGGATCCAGCTCAGGACCTTTTGCAAATCTGCAAAATGAACAGCATCAGAACTGCTAGAGCCAAGGATTTAATTTTTTTTGTGTGACTATTATAAATAGGACATGTTGACGAGACAGATATGTATTTCAGAGGATCCCCATGCTCTGGAACAGGCTGCTCATCATTGTGAAGCAGAGTCTGTTCCTAACTTTATTTATATGTAACCTTGACCAATGGATGGGAAATTGGAAATTCACCCAGTGTCTACACCCATTTTTCTGATAGACAGAGGCAGACCGTAATGCCCAAGCTAGTAGATCCCCCCCCCCACAGAACCTGTAGAAACTTCCTAAAATACATACTCATAATAAACTCCCATGATATTTATGGAAACAATTGGGATGGATTTCATTGCTAGGCCTATAAAGGCCCTGGTGGTCATTTGCATGTAGTTTCATAGGTATATATTATGCCAAGTACTAGGGAGAGGAGGAATGGAAGTGGAGGACTCTAAGCTTGGATGATTGACAGTATGACTGTGTAGAGTAAGTACAAAAGAAAATCAATGTGATGCACGTTGGAAGCAGAAACCCCCAAAGACTTCAATAATGGGTGTGTGCCTTTGGTGGGGAAAGAATTCCATAAGAGTCATGTGGGCCAAAGCAGTCATAATAGAAATGTGCATTACTAGTAAGAACATTATCCCTTTGTCCGTATTCCACTTACTAAGACTTCTTTTTTGGCGTTCTGTACATATCCTAGAAGTCCCATCTCAGTAAGACATAATATGGGAGGCATTTAAGAGCTGGGAAGCAAAAATGAAAGCTGCTTTAGCATGCATATGAAGCCATATGAAAAGAGGCCAACAGTAGTTTAATTCACTTAGTTTTGGGGAGAAGAATTAACATAAGTCATGACAGAAACATTTAAATAATTCAAGGACGACTTTCTTATGAAGAGACTTGTAAAAACTAGATGATGAGCTCTGAAAGCAGAGAGTGGACATTGTACAAATACATTTTTATGCAAGCATATCCTCCACTGCTTTTTCCTTGTTGAATGGCTCCTTTAGCCCAATGAGCTGTAGCCATAAGCTTTGAATTCATTTTTAAATACTTTTTGGCACCCCTGCTGCCCACCATCCACTCCCTTCAATCTACTGATCCATTTATTCAGCGTGAGGTAAGAGCTGATCAAGGAAACATCATCCTGGACGCGGTTAGGTTATTTTTATCTATGCAGCATAAACTCAGCCCCAAGAGGTAGCATGGGCTGCCATAAGATTGTGGGAGCACCACCTGTGGCCAGGATATGATATGGGATGTGTTCCCTCCCTGACTTAACTCCACAAGGATTAAGACAACAGCTTGGGCTGTCCCACCTACATCTCTCCCTCCCGGGGTCTGCTGTCTGAAGGAGCAGGCCCATGCCACTTCCCTGGATTGCCAAGTCACCAGAAGAGAGGAGCCACCACAACCCTCCCAGGCAAGCTTGTCATTGTAAGTCATGTGTGCCATGCCAACCCTTCCCTGGCTCTTTCAGCTTCCCAAGTTTCTAATCAGTCTCCAGTCTTTTGGGTTGCAGTATAGGCTTTGTTTCTCTCTGCCACAGAGCCTGGTACAAAATTTGAATTCTTGAATTTTGTTTTAAATTTCTTCAATGTTTAGATGAAGAAATGTTTTTCCCAAAAGGTTTAATTTCTGTATAAACAAGTATCTGTAGTATAGTAATGTATTCAAGGTCCAAACATATGATATTCCTCATTGGAAGAGGCATATTATGTATAACACTGAATGCAGCATTTAACAATGCGAAAAGAATATGGAGTCTGTGGAACTGGACCGTCTTAATGAGATTGTATGCACTTGTACTCATGTATTTTACCTCTCACTATACTGTTTATGGCAACATTCCAAGCAGTACTTTACTGGGACATTTAGTACAAATATTCTTATCAACAAATGTCACTCAAAGGATAAAATATTGCTGTTTTCAGCTGTGTTGTTTAGGACTAAGCATATAACAGCCCAAATAACTTGCATGGTAATATAGTGTTTCTAGAAAAAGTATAGTCAGTAATTTATTGATCTTTAGTACAAGGATTCTTTTGATTAGCAAATGTCAAATACAAGATAAAAAATATTATTAGGACTTCCAAAAGCATTTATTAGTACTATCCATTTAACAACCCAAATAACTTAAAAGGTATTTTTTCTTTCTACTGTAGGCTCAAGATGAAGTGTACAGTAAATTCATATTAGCATAAAAAAATCAGTTTCAGTTATTTTTACTTGCAGGACTGAATATTTTATTCACAACTGTTTAAAACTGATAATTTTGTGTCTGTTTGGTTTTTGTAACCTTGCTTCCAGTCTGTGATCAAACAGGAAGTTGCAATCGTTTCATCTGCCCCATTGCACGATTAGTGTCAAATTTTGTGCATTTATCTTGCTGTATGTAAGCTGTTTAGTTAAGCTGTATGTATTCAGTGCCATACAAGATCAAATATGTGCCAGTAATTTGTTAAGAGAAACACAAGTTTTGCATTATTAACCCATGAATAGTTGTTAAGAGCACCACATTTTTGCAATCTTGAGCATTTTGCTAATAATGGCTGAAAAAATATTTGTGTTTAAACTGTGAATTACCAGTCTTCTGCTATTTTTTAGTACTCATGTACACACATTGGCATTTTTTTTGTTAAATAAGTTGAAGTTCTATAGATTGACAGTGCCAACACCTGCAAACTGAAATGAATCTAACAGTAAACTATAACAATGCTCATTCAGGTTTGTTTAGTAAACTTATAAACTCTTGCACAAGGTTGCTACTTGTCTACTTTTGTTTAGGTCAGTCATCCCAGGCTGAGTGTAGAGGGTTCAATAATTAAATATTTTAATGTTTGCAGTAATCGGATCCAAACTATTTTATCCTGGGTGTGTTTATTGCCAGTTTGGATAACATTCCAGGTATGTGAACTGGAACAGTGGATTTTACTGACTAAGGCAAGAGAGGAGATGCTGCTGGGACTGTTTTTTGGGCAGAGGTGTATCTTTTTATGCAGTGAGCCCTGACGGGGAGGGTTGGATATCCTAGTCTTGCCTCCCTGGGTAGGGGTAGCAGTATCTGTCTCAACAGGAGCTGACCTTTTTTCCAGCTCCCTGCAGATGACCATCAGCAGCCACTAGCTCCTCTACTTGTTTGCCAGGTCTACCAGCCTTGTCTTACCCTTCTCCAAGCTTTACTTGACCCACATCTGGGGCTGGTGAGGAGAATGGGAATGCTGGTGCAGCATCCTACTGCTGCTGAGGAGCATACACTAACCCCTCACCCCGTGGTAGCTTTGTGAGCTCTGCAAAGACTGCCTTTGAATGTGCGCTTCTGTGCAGCCTCCCAGCCAGGCAGCACACTGTCTGCAGCATGGAGCTGGTCAAGCTGTTTATGGTGCTATTGCATTGAGATAGTCTGTCTCCCTCCCCATAGGATGAGTAGGCTTGCACTGGTCACTCACTCCCATCCTCCACTGCCTGATCCCTCCAGCTGCCTTACTGCAAATCAAGCATTGGTAATCTAGGTGCAGTCAGGGGTTTAACCCTCTGCTGCATGAGTTGAGGCTGGGAACTCATGACATGTCTGGAGAGCAGAGAACTTCTTTGAGAGGCTTACAAAGCCATGAACTGCAAGAAATGAACTTTTCATCAAAAAGGGAATAAAAAAAAGCTTTTATTTGAATTCTGTTTGAATCACTGATATTCCTACAGCTTTCACTGAGGACCATGTCCTGAAAGCACTGTCAAAAGCCAGGAATACTACATTAGTGTGCCCTGACATTATCACAGGATGCATATTAAATAGCATGGAGCATAAATTATCTATACCTCTAACAATACTGTACAACATCAGTCTCCGTACAGGCTTTGCATGTAGCGATTGGAGGACAGCAATGATTATATCTTTGCACAAGAGATGGCCTTCTACTGACCTGGGTAATTACTGACCCATAAGTCTGATCAGCCTAATTTGTAAGGCCATGGAAAGACTATTCATGGAATTAATCAATGAAGACCTAAAGAACCTACAAACATTAGACCCACCCCAGTTTTGGTTTATCAAGGGCAAGTCTTACTTATTCAGCCTGATGGACTCCTAAAAGGTCAGCAAAGCAATGGATGAAGGCAAGACTGTGCACACAACTTCCCTAGATCTGGCGAAAACTTTTGACACAATACTTCACTTGGGCATAGTGGAGAAGCTTACCCAACTAGGAATAAACCCCCCAGTGTCCCTCATTGGTCTGCCTATTGGCTTACAGATAGGATGAAGGAGATCAAAGTAGGAGACGTTACCTCCACGAAGAGACCAATCATCAGTAGAGTCCACCAGGTTTCAACACTGGTCATCTTTTTAGCATCTATTTCTCTGAGGTAAACATCAACATTAGTGGTCTCTGACTGACTAAATTTGTAGATGACTGCAAACTAGGACCAGTTATTGAATCCCCAAATGACATCCCAATGGTAGCTAATGCACTCCATGGGTGAGGGGGCTTGCATTATCTTACCCTAAGGGCATGTATGTTCCCACACTCCCCATGAAAGGTGACATGTACTTGTCTTGGCAGAGACCAAGTGCTCATCTTGACTATTGCTGCTATAAGATGCCTTTCCCTGATCTGCGTTAGTCACCATTTCCCATCCTCCTATGCATGGCTCTTCCAGCAGCAAGAGAGTAATTGAATTCTGGTTGTTTGGTGATAGTAAGCACTTTATTCCTCTACTTCATACAGGTTGACTAGTCTGAAACAGACTCTATGTTTGTGAGTTTTGCTGTGCTGAAAGTCAAAGTAGCACAAACCTTAGGTAGTAAATGTTGGGGTATAATTCAGCAATTTTCATTTAATTGCTGGAAGATTTTATCAAACTCAGCCTTAAAAGAAAAATTATATATGTTCTTTGTGAAGGGGGTTGCAAGCCCATCACTCCCCCATGTAGGGGGCATTGCCCCAGCACCCCAGTAATATCTTCTAGTGTCACAACTTTGGAAAACTTTGGCCTTTTCAACAAAATTTTCAGCAAAACAGTCCAGTGATTAAACAGTTATTGCTGAGACTGTAGATAATGAAAGTGGAGGAGCAGCCAAGTTTCCTGCTTAACTATTTTTTGTATTTTTTAAAGTGATTTTCAGATGTTAATATATGCATTGTAGCATTTGAAGAGTCAAGTGCATTGCATTTTTCATCTTGTCTATACTTGTGTATTTGGGACATTTTTTTTAATAAAAAGCATTATAAACATTTTGTTAAATCTTGCCCAAATAACTTTAGTGTTTTCCTACTGTGACTTTTCTTTGGGGTAACAGGGTATGTTTGCTCATGTGCTGTGTTGCGCCTTTTAAAATCTATGGACACAACACACTTTTCCTACATGACATCAAGGCTAAAGTTTACTGGTTTTCCTCAGTGACGTCAGTGTATGCAAGCCATATTTCTTAAAAATATTTTTTTGGCGGAAATGCTAAAATAAAATACTCTGCAATGGGCAGTGGTGCTGTTCGGCATTGTTTGCACCACCTGCACCATTGCAAAGGTAGGATATGACACCTTCTGCCAGAAGTGCAAACAGCCACATTATCGTGCTTTGTTCACCACTCCTCCTCCCTTTTCACAGAACATCTTAAACCCAGCAATCCCTGCAGAAAGAAAATGTAGTGCTGCTTAACCATCTTTGCTTGAACTCCACCACTAATTATTTTTTTAGTTTCCAGTTGAGTCCTGTTGGAAATGTTGAAGTAAGGCAGACTGCATAGCTGAACCTGCATAATATCACAGAGCAAAATATTGTGTGGTATGCAAAAAAAAAAAAAAAGACAGCATATTGCATTTGTTGTGCAAAGTACAAGGCTATATGGAAAGGAATAGTTCAGAGATGGATTGTGGTGAAAAGCACAGTACTCTGCTCATGAGGGAGGGGAAAACTGCATGAATGACATGAACAGGCACATGTCTTGTACTGTGTAGAGAGCATGAATGAGTGAGTGAACATTTAAGCTGCAGAAAGTCCCTTAAATTCTATAGTTTTTTTGTAAGGAGTATTTGTCCTTAGAGTTGCCTTCAGCAGTGGCCACTGTTTTGTCTGTTGGCAGATTATCCCTAGTAATGTTCTTAAGAGTGAGCAGTCACCCTTCCGTTAACTCATGTAGTGTTCTTGTATGGTGATTTAGTAAAGGTGAGGCACCAGTCCTCATTCCAGACAGTTTTAAAGGAAAGGAAACTGTGTGATTTTTATCTAGCACTGTGATTTATGCTGTGTATACACAAATTAAAGACTACACATTAAGTAATGTTTTTTATATGGAGTGTGCCATAACAGGGATGGGCACATTTGACAGCTGCATTTCTGAACTTGCAGTACGTGGTATGGAAAATTTTGTGGGGGAAGTAGTTGTTAAATAGTACTTACACTCATAAACGTATACATAAATAGCATTAATAAATCTTTAGTATTAAGGGAGAACCTAAGGGTGTTGCTAATTGTATATGAAATAACTTTTGTCATTTACATTTTTTTGCATTTCAGTTAATTCCCTTCCCTAAGCAGGAGTAAGTATGTTGAGTATTATCTAAAAAAGGATGAATGTGATTTAGAATATGAAAATGTGCATCTGAGGCTTTCCTTATAGCAATCTTTCAGTTTTTCTCTGTTAGGGGTCACCACAGCGGATCACCGGTCCGCAGACTGATTGGCAGTGGAGTTTTTATGGTGTTGAGTTACCAGCCCGGCACCTAACCTTCACAGAAGCCACACACAAATGCACTTACCTGCATGTCTTTCCAGGTCACTCAACCACAGGGAGGACATGCAGACTGTGCACAGGGGGCGCTCCAGGCTGTTCAGAAATGTATCTCAAGCTGAATAACAAAGACGATGTTACTGTGTTGCACAGATGGAAGCATGTATTTGTTTAGTGTGACACTTTTTCCCCACCCTTTGTTAAAAACATATTTTGAAATGTTTGACTGTTTTGACGGAAAAGAATAACTTTTTTTAACAGCAGTTTAAATATTTCACAGATAATCAACACAGTTTGCATCATGTGGTCCACGAACGTTTGGGGGAGCTGTTGCGTGTGCTGAAAGCAGTCATTAGTAAGCATCATACACTCAACTCTGTGGATATTCTAAGTGCAGCAGGGACAGTCATCGCAAAAGTGAAAGGTAGGAAGTTTGGATATAGTACAGCCTTTTAGGTTCTAACTTTGTGAATGTTCATATTCTGCAAACACTGATACCACTGTTATGATTTTATCATGATTATGTCATTCTGTAAGTAAGGAGAGAAAAAGGTATTTTAATGTACAGCATCAGTAACTTGAAAGACATTTGTTTATGCATTTTGTTCACTCAGTGCAACATTTGTTGGACTTGGGGATATTTGTAGTACAGTGTGGTTCTTGACAAAGCTTGGGAAGCATATTTAATGCCTGCATTCTGGATGATATGTAATCTTCTAGACATACATAGTAAGAAAAGTCAATTACTTTATCCAAAATAAGTTTTATGTAACTGTAATAATTCCATTAATTTTAGTTTTGCTGTTTATTTTATTGGACTTCTGTAAATTCACTATGTTTTAGGGATGGTAGGTGAAAATATTTCTCTGTGGCAGAACAACTTGCCCCTCACAAAAGAAGGGAACTCCCTGGTAGTGGAGTCTTTCTGGCTGAACTCTGATGTCAGAGTTTTATTCAGAATGTGGAGATGTTCGTAGTAGTCAGTATTAAAGTACTATGTCTTCAGACTTCCTGCAATGCAAAAGCCTGCGGCCAACTCGAATGCTCGAGTCCATCATTCTCCATCTGTCAGATATCCTTTTGTCGTTTGACATCAGGATGCCTGTGGTATAAAGGTTTGATAGCTGGCACCATCTTCAGTCCCTTTTTTGCCAAGTAGTCCAGTGCACAAGGCTGCATTTGTAAATGTAGTCAGTCCTTCAGCTGGTTTCAGCTACCAAAGTTTTCAAATAAGTACCCCAAAGGGGATCTTCAATATCTTTATAAATACTGATGTTGGATGTTAATGTTTAATAAAGTTAATAACTGCCTTTCATGTGGGAAACAAATCCCCCTAAAAGACTTCCACTGCTGTATGTTCTGGTTAGGACCTCAGTATGACATACTTAACTACCTCTTTTCGCTAGGTTCAACAACATAGGGCAGAATCCCTACAACAGCATTTATATTCAGGTAGGGCTTGGTCTTTGCATTCTATGGCATCTGCTGGTTCCCATGCTGTTATCCCAAAAAAGTGAAAAGACAAACTCCTGAAGGAGAAGGATGTACAGGAGGGTGAAGACAACCCTGTGTCTGACTCTTTAACTCATCCACAGGTTGCTGACTCAGGTGATGCACCCTTGCAACCCCCTAGTCTGACATCTATAAGACCAGAGTCTCCTGGTCCAACCCCTCCAGAGGCCACCTTGACTTTGATCCAGTTCTCACATGATGACAGTAGACCAAAATCGATTGTATCTGAAGCTGCTAAGCAGGCTATAGCTTCTGACTCCAGGGTTCTAATGACCAAGAATGAAGGCAGTATTCCATTGGTGATAGTTTAGGATGAATTACCTGGGAACCAGATTGAGATTGCAGCTGCCTACTTGCTACTAGAGGCCTTGTTGTCAACACTCAAATCTAAAAGGCAGGCAGGTTTGCCCCAGCCAATGCTGACAGAGAATAAAAGGCCCTCCCCCAGAGTCAGACAATTAAGAGGAACTTGATTGTGCCGAGCATCTTCAAGCAGTTAGTTGATTTTAATCAGAAGACACCCTGTCTTCCTCTTCACTCCAGAGGACATCTCTTTTGGGGACACCCATCATAGAGCGAAGGAGTCCTTCAGTTGGGAGTCTAGAGAATTCTCCCTGGCCCAAGGTAACTGTAGAAAGCTACCAAACCTCCCTGCCCTTGACTGTGGCTATTCCACCAGTCCACTAAGTCCTGGATGATGTATTGCAGGCATATCCTTGCAGCCCCAACTGCCTTCTCCCTGCCCTCAGGCAGCCTGATTACTTTTATAGAGTCCTTGAGTCCTAGGGATACATTTCTTCTCTATGAACCAAGTGGTGGGTCCAGCTGTAATGTCTGGAATCCTTCAAGGGATCATCTGAGTATGCATACAAGAATCTTTTGCCAAGTGATAGGGAGAGCAGACTTACAATTTCAGTTGACAAGAAGACATGCACTTCAGCCACCCTGGTCACAAAAGCTCTGAATTTGCCAATTTTATATGTCGGAACAAATAAGAGCTAAGGCAGGTAGGGATACAAGATAAGAGACCTGAGAGGGACATCCTGGAATTGTACAATGTAGGCATCCAGGTGTCTGGATACTCACCAAATCTGGCTATAATGCATTGGATGAATCATACAGGGCAGTTGCAATGGGATCCATGAAGAGGAGACATACCTGGCTGAGAACTCAACCCTTCATACTATTTAAAAGCAGAACTCCTAGATGCACGACTGGACAGGTAGCGTCTCTTTGGACCCTCAGCAGAGGTGGTGTTTCAGAGACTGGCTAAAAAAGAAGAAACAAATTAAGCCTGTTAAAGAATTCTTCCTTTATCCTACCCCTAGATACAATGAAAATTATCCTAGTAAGTGCCCCTTCTGCCTAAACAAGAAAAAGCAAAGCTGCCTAGGGGGATGGCTGTCATGGTATCAAAGAAAATCTTAAACTGATCAGTATTCTAGACCTGGGGTGGGGTCTAAACACCTAGCTGTGACTATGCTCAGTGCCCCCCCCCCCCAAAAAAAACAGGCCAACCCCATCCCACTCTCATCCTTCTTCAAACATTGGAAACAGATCACCCAGTGCAAATGGGTACTGCAAATTTATCAAAAAGGACTGCTCTCTTTATTTTTAGACCCCCCTATTTCTGGGCATTTCCAACCCCCCAAACAGAATTGATTCCACCCTGTTAAAGGATCTGTTTCACCAGGGATATAGCCATCCTTTTCCTCAAAGAGAAGCAGACACAGGATTCTGCTCATGTCTGTTTCTAATTCAAGAAAAGGAGGAACCTGGATACCCATTCTAGACCCTTCAGGACTCAAATTCCTAGTAGTGTCAAAATTCAAAATATTGACACTTCAAAAATGTTGCTTCTTACCTTTCCAGGAGCCTGGATAATGACTCTTGATTTAAGTGATGCCTACCTTCATGTTCCTGTTATGCAGGAGCATGAGATCCCTGTGTTTTCAGGCAGCGGAATTGCACTACCAATTTTGTGTCTTGCCACTTGTCTTATTGACTGTACCCAGAATATTTACCAAGTATCTGGCACTGGTCATTGCCTTTTTCAGAACCAAAATATTCCATAGTTACTCATACTTAAAGATTGCCTCATCCAGGCTACATCATTAGCAAAACTTCTAAAACCATGCAGTTCCCCTTGGATTGCTTTTAGAAGGTAAGTTTCATCCTCAATATGAAGAAGTCACAACTAATACCTGATGCTGGGTGTGAGTTTTGATGTCTCCTCTCTGTGCCAGTAATCAAGGAGCCTTAATCCTCAACAGTGACAGTGGAGAGGGGCATTTACTTGAAACAAAAATAGATGCGTACAGTATTTCTGAATGCAGCTCTCTGCATCAAGCACAAGTTCCCTTAAGAGCACACACACAATACTCTCAGTCCGGGTTTTGGGTTTCCCTAACCCTCTCCCAGGCCCCCAGTAAGACTTCTCACTGGCACCGCTGTAGAGATGAATCCTCAGCAAAGTGTTCAAATCAAGTCCTCCAACACCCTGTCTGTGAAACCCGGGCTCTGTGTCCCTGCTCCAAGTAGCTGACACACACACTCTTTGAGATTTGATTTATACACACACACACACACACACACACACACACACACACACACACACACACACACACACACACACACACACACAGCTGGGAAAGGCTGGCATAGATTTACTAGCTATGCCCCCTTCTGCTTAGACTATAAGGTAGTTACACTGCTACCAGACACTCCATAGCCAGCTACTCTAAGGTTCTTACAAGGGTAAGCTATTATACAGAGTGAAATTAATATTAATACATATGATAGTGTTTGACCAATGCAGTAAGGCTTTCAGGAGTGGCCACAGAGTCACCAAATAGATACAAGTACTCTCAAAGTTTAAATTATTCTCTGAAGGACCAGCCACAATGAAAAGTTAAAATATATTACATAATAAATAATAAAATAACACAAAAATATTGAATATATATTTACAATAAATACCAGTGTTTCAGTGGCAAGAAAGAGTAAAGTAATACAGAAGAACAGATTCACACAGATACGGAAAAACAATACTTAATTAAACTTCCTATATTTTCCTGACTGATGTAAAGAATTACTATTCCCTGGTCACTTACTAGAGCAAGCCAATATGAAGTAGGTGAGGCGTCCTTTTTTGTCAAGGTCCAAAGTAGAGTGCTCTGAGACTTCAGTCTCATCTAGTTATTAAAACATCATTTTTGCCCTTGATTACAGAATGACATCACATGACATCTATTCATCTGACTTTTGGTTCCCATACTACCCCCTTTCCTAGCAACTGGCCCAGAATCTTGGACATAAGTGTTACTAATAAACACATGCAGAGCTTTGCTAAGATCTGTTGCAACTTCTTGGAAGTCATAAAACAATTTCAAACTTTTACCCTACCAGAGTAGCAATTAATTCATTGCTAAAGACAATACAGCAGAGTTCCTAGTACTTGTTTTCCCAGACATTTCATCTCTGGCTGCAATCAGAAGTGCAAGATAACCATCTTTATGGCCTAAATTAAGTTATTTAATTTCACATTA
This sequence comes from Protopterus annectens, assembly GCF_019279795.1. Classification (NCBI taxonomy): domain Eukaryota; kingdom Metazoa; phylum Chordata; order Ceratodontiformes; family Protopteridae; genus Protopterus; species Protopterus annectens. Next base: position 896,396,151 of record NC_056744.1, on the reverse strand, counting down.
TTTTGCAAAGTTAGCTGGACTGAGATTAACCTCTTCTCTTTCAGTATCCTCTGTAAACATATATATATTTCCTCAGTTACAGCAATACATTCTGATATAAATGTATATTTCCTTTCTGTCCAGTGGGACAAACTGTTGACACATGTTTAACACAAGCAACTTTGCAAATACATGTTTCAACAGAAGCATCTCTACAAATCAGTTTGATTTGGGACCTGAAAGATGGTGAACTATGCCTGGGCAGGACAAAGCCAGAAGAAACTGTGGTGGAGGTCCGTAGCGGTCCTGATATGCAAATTGGTCGTCCGACCGGGGGCAAAAGACTAATCAAAACCATCTAGTAGCTGGTTCCCACCAAAGTTTCCCTCAAGATAGCTGGCGCTCGGTGGGCGCAGTTTTATCTGGTAAAACAAATGATATACAAATGACACATAATTCTTTACAAAATTCCAGCTAGTTGTGCTGGCATGTATTATACATCCACTGCCATACTTCTCCTGACATAGCTGGCAATGCATCACATCGTCACATAAGTTACAATTCACAACAGGCTCTAGTACTACTTTCCTCATGGCAAACCTTGGTCCAAGAGAAGGCCTTTCTATCACAGGACAAGATTTTGTTCCTCATTCATTATGTTATGAACCTATGCAGCAAAAGGGCTATAACAGCAAAGCACTTTCTGAGGGTCGTGAGACACTTTGCATCTTGCTTCCGAATGTCCCTTTGGCAAAATTCCACACAGGGGAAACTAATGTGGCTCCTGAAAATTTGGTTTCCCCAACACCAGCACTTCTAGGAAATGGCAATCCCTTGCCTGAAAAGAGAAATTCTGTGGTGGGAGAAGAGTGTCAAAGGCAATCAAGGAACCCCTTTCCAATTCCCAGAGGCTGTTCAAACACTAACCACAGAAAACTCGGACCTGGCCTGGGAAGTGTACTTGGGACATTTCACATTCCAAGGAACATGGGACAGGCATCTGGCAGCACAGAACATCAGTATAAAGGATGAAGGCAACTATTTTGGCATTAGGAGCATTCCATGAAAGACTATTTCCAGGAGTAGTAAAGATACTAACAGACAAAACTACAGTTGTTGTTGTGTCTTTCGGCTTTTTCCCGGTTAGTGGTCGCCACTGCGGAACTCTGGTCCGCTAATGATTGGCAGTAGATTTTTATGTGCTGAGTTGCTGGCCCTGATGCACAACCTTCAATGAAGGTATGCCCATTCACGCATTTCTCCCACACAGAAGACGCTGTAGCTGAGAATCTAACCGGACAGCATCTTACTGTGAGGCGACAACGCTACCCACAGACAAAACTACAGTGATGAGGTATAGAAACAAATAGGGAGGAACTCGGTCCTACCATCTATGCAGGTTAACAATGAAACTATTGCTAGTGGCTCAACAGGTAAGCCTCACTGTCATAGCTGCATGCATACCAGGTCAAGAGAACCTACTAACAGACAGTCTAAGAAGATCACTGCTAGGCCCTAGTGAGTAAATGTTGAAAAGTGAAGTTTTCCTAGACCTGACACACAATTGCCAGAAATAAACTCTCTTGCTTCTCAAGAAAAACAGGCAAATCAGCAACTTCTATTCAAGGATTTGGTGGTGGTGTTGGAAATGAGATGGCTTCTCCTTCAACTGGGTAGACCTCCTCTATGCATTTCCTCCAAAACCCCTTAATCCAGGGTATTGCATAAAGTAAGGCAGGCTGACCAAGGATGATATTGATGGCTCCTTACTGGCCCAAGCAGCACTGGTTATCCCTCCTCCTGACACTCAGTGAAGGAGAATCATGACACTTCCCCTCTGAATTGACCTCCAAGATCAGAACAAGGGGTCTGTCGTTCATCCCATCCCGAAAACGAGTACTCATGTTGACAGCTTGGATGATTGGTTCCTGATTCTGTTCTGCCAATCTTTTTCAGAGGATGTGCTATCTATACTTAAAGGAAGCTGTCAGGAAATATGTGGCAAAATGGAAAAAGGTTTTGTTCCTGCTGCAATGCTAATGGTATTCTACCCACCCAAGCAACATTAGAACAAGTAGTAGAATACCTCACACTCTTTTATGAAGAAGGGGGACTGTCTTATTGTACTGTAAAAGTAGATACTTAGCTGTATCTGCCTGCCTTTCCATGTCCTCTCTGGCATAATTTTACCCCTATATGAAACTGTTCTTAATAGAGCAAAGTGAGCCTGCCATCCTCCTGGAGCCTTAATTATGTGCTGGACTTGGCACCCCTCAAATTGCATACTTATAAAACAGCTCTGCTGCTGGCATTTACCTCAGCCAGGCAGATGTCTGAGCTGCAAGCTCTGATGTGCTATGAACCCATCCTCATTTTTCATAGGGATAGAGAATTAACTTGATAGCCAAATCCTTGTTACTCAAGGTGATATCAGAGAGCTCCTTAAACCAAGCTTTTCATCTCCGTGTATTCTATCTACCAAATAAGGAGGAGAGAGTTATTCACTTTTAAGATGCACATAGACAACTAAGATTGTACTTGGCAGAGAAGAAACTTGTGTAACAGATCTGACCAGCTGATTTTGGCTTTTGCAGAAGGTAATCAAGGAAGACCAATGAGAAAACAGACCATTTCAAAATGGATTGCCAGTTACATTACTTTTTGTTACTCTTATCATGGTAAACAGACTCGTAGCAGAGTCAGAGCTCACTCAAAAAGAAAAAAGGTTACTACCACAACATTTTTTAAAGGGCTTCTACACAGACCATCCTAGAAGCAGCACCTTGGTCCTCTAGTCATACCTTCAACAAACAATACCATCTTGGTACCATATCCAGAGTTAGAACCAGGTTCACATGTGCCATTCTGCAAAGAACTCTCTCCACCATCCCCAATTAAAAAAAAAAAAAGCTCTGGGAATCTTAGAACTGCTACACAGACTAAGATGGACATAGTACAGCTGCGTAGATAACATAACAATTGTAGATGTTTGAGTAGATCAGTGTTGCAGTACCCTTTAACTCCTACCCTCCCCCATTTCTCATCTGCACTGGGGGTGGGGTGGATATTCTACATATTCATCACCCAACCTGTACCTTTACTGTTATCATTACCACCCGTCCCTCTTTATGCAGGACAGTCAGTGTTTGGGCAGTTGTGTTGTGCAAAAAAAATATGAAAAATAGCAAATGTCCCCATAAGTAGTTGCATAAAACCATTATTTTGTTTCTGAAACACCTAAATATTTTGTGAAACAGCATATACAACTCAAATTCTATAAGACTGAGTTTTTTTTTTTTTTTATTTGGAAAAAATGAAGTCCAGTCAAGTGAATTGGTTGCGGGTATCTTTTGTCCTGCAAAATCTTTAGTTTCCATTAAGAATGTCCTACTTTGACCATTAACAGGGTTGATACCTTTTCAGATGCCCAGTGGGGTGGGTTGTGATCTGTCTGACAAATATCAGACTTTGGTACTTTGGGCAACAGCATCTTAAGGTTGGTGTGAGCATCTTCATTTTTTTCTAGTCCATTTACCTTTATACCGCCAACCTCCTAATGTTGGATGGAAAAAGATGTCTGCTGGCTTGGGGGAATGGTGAAAAACTGCTATTTGGACTGGCCACAGGCTTATGCACCCAACCAGCCGATGTTGCTCTTTACTTAGAATCTTGAGTTTCCTGCCCTTACCATACGTTTGCCACCACAAGCTTCTTGCAGTTTCATCTGATCTGTTCATATTGGTGAAACTGGAAGATCAAGCTGGGAAGTTCCTCTCTCTAGACTGCCAAAGCTCGAGTTATCCTATTTTTCTTGTCGTCTTGTCTATGTAGTACATTGTCCAATACCTAGTAGTAGCAACCTACTTTTTTCATCTTTTAAGGTGTACAGGATCTGGGACAAGACCACCGATGATTGCAAAGCCTTCTTTATATTTTGTGCATTCTTTCAGAATTACACAATACCCTTTTGCATTTACATTACTACTATAAACATGATGGAAGGTCCAAGTGCCATTTTCAACTCTTTTCCAAACGTTTTAGCATTAAGTCACTTGACACAGTGCACTAACTGCCTTGTGCTCACTGGTAATGAGCTTATTCCCAACGCTATTAAAATGCATCTGTGAGAGATGGAAATTTCCTAATCGATCTGCAGGCTTCCTTCTCGTGTAAAAACTTGCCTCATGATTGTGATGCATATTCACCACAATACTTCACTAATCACATCAAAATGTCTTGTTCTCAGGCTGTAATAAAACACCCCGTAAGCTTCCTAGAAAGAAATAAGATCAAATATCTGTAAAAATCAGGCCACTTCATGAATACCCACTATAATCACCTTGAGCAAAAGCACTCCAAGTCTGTCAACCTGAACCCAAAGCAGCTGTAAAAATGTTTTAGTGCTAGGTGACACAATTATCAGGCAAGCAGACATGTCCATTACAAGGATGGAAAATAGAGGGCTACAATTTTGATGTCTTTCAGGCATGAAGATTTCTGACATTATAAGTGCCCAAAGAACTCTTAACTCCTGACAAATGTGACTGTGACATGTATCAGCACCATGTAATATAACTATGACATGTAATGATTCATGTGAGAGTGAACGACTTGAGATGTAAAACCCTGAGGGACATGGAGAGACATGCAGTACTTTCTATGCATGTTACAAATGTAGGAAGGGCAGCCATCCTTACTTCCAAATGATGGCTAGATATACAGAAAAGACAATGGGTTTAAAACTGAAGTAATAGCTGGTGACATTCCAGGGGGATCCAGTAAGTGTCAGCATGGGATAAGATGCCTGACAGTGCAGCTTATTTGCTAACAATGCCTGTCATCTCTCATTCAAAGGCTTCCTCATAGGTAGGTATTGACCACTGTCAAGAAGAGCCAATGAAGTGATCCCTGGGGTGTATTTTCTGTTACTCATCCACTCATCAAGGTTTCTGTTGAAGAGTGTTAGTGAGGGGCTCTGCCTGATGTAATTTGGAATTTTGTTCCAAAGCATGGGGAGTCTCTGTGACAGGAATCTATCCCTCCAGCATGTTCTATTTATTGTTGTGGCGAGGTTTAGCTCACTAGAGTGTGTGGCTCGCAGTGAGTTGGATTTCTTTAGGTGGAGCATGTCCATCAATTCTGAGTTGGACATGGCTTTGTAAGTCAGGCAGAGATCACCTCTGAGTAAACGATATGCCACTGAGTACAGCCGGAGTTTTTTCAGTCGGGCTGCATAAGACATATGTTTGAGACCAGTAATCCTCTTGGTGAGGTACTTTTGTGGTCTTTCCAGCTGTTGGAAGTGTCTTGTGAGGTACATCCCAAATTGGGCATTGTACTATCATGGGTCTAATGAGTGACGAGTACAGGGGCACTATAACCTCTTTATTTCTAGATGCGAACCCTTTAGTAATTAGATGGGCCACATAGAAGGATTTCCTAACTACTTTGGCAGTATGATTGTCAAAGGAGAGATTACTATCTACCTGGGTCCCCAGAACTCTTATTACCTCTTCTGTATTAAGGGGGCTGCCACCTATGTGGTAATTTGTGGGTGTTTTGTTTTTCCCAAATGGGATGCCTATGCATTGTTTGGCATTTAGCTTGAGGCAATGACTTTGACACCAGATGTCTGTCTCAGTAAGGCCTTTTGGAGGATGGCCATGTCAGCCGGAGAGTCCGTTATGGCTCCCAGTTTGCAGTTATCGGCAAACATGGTTAGCCATAGTCCTCCTGTGTTTGCCTGTACTTCTGAGAAGTATATGCTGAACAGTAGAGGTCCCAGGACCGAGCCTTGCAGGACACCACTTGAGAGTCAGACCTGGAGCCCGCTATTCTTACCATGTGAGTTCTGTCTGTAAGCCAGTTGGCAACCCATCTCGTGATGTAGGGGTTTATGTTCAGGCTGGTGAGTTTTTCTGTAATACCTGAGTGGGGAATGGTGTTGAAAGCCTTGGCGAGGTCAAGGTAGGCTGTGTGAACCACCTTTCCCTCGTCTATGGCCTTGGTGACTGTCTCGAAGAAGTCAACCATGTTTAGTAGGCATGATCTGCCCTTAAAGCCGAACTGGGTCGGGTCAAGTGTTTGGAGGTTCCCAATGTCTTTGTTAATGAGTTTCATAATGGCACGCTCCAAAGCCTTGCAGACCAGGCTAATCAGGCGTATGGGGCGATAGTTACCAGGGTCAGTTGTGGCCCCTCCTTTGTGGAGAGGAATAACTGTTGCTGTGTGCCATTCTATGGGCACGTAGCCTTTGGAGAAGCTGAGATTGAACAGCGTGTTTAGGTGGGGGGTTAGTTTGTTCTGTAGTTCGTGCAAGACACAGCCTGGGACACCATCTGGTCCCATTGATGCTGTGTTTTTGGCTTTTGAAAGGGCTGTTTTCACCTGTGCGTCTGTGATTTTTGGGACACTACACTTTTCCGGTATTGTTGTGGGCCCTTTTGGAAGTGAGAGGGGGGTGAAGTTTGCACGGAATCTATCTGCCAGGATGTTGGCAATATCAGTAGGTTCTGTATATTTTGTGCTACTTTGCACTAGTTCAGTGCATATTTGCGAGTTGCCACTTAGATTCTTAACATAGCTAAAGAAGGCTTTGTGGTTATCTTTTGAATCCTTGACTATTTTTCTTTCAAAGTTGGCCTTGGATGATTTCATGAGGGACCTCAGTTTCTTACTAATACTGATCATACTGGCTAAAGCCTGTGCTGCCCCCTGCCTTTTTTAGACAGCGTCCAGTTTACAGTCATTCCAATTTCACTAACATATCAGCACTGAAATTGTATCACATTAGGGTAGCCCTCACCAACACCAGAGGTCTAAAACATTGATCTTGAGACACTCTTGGTTTAATTTCTCCAAATCTTTTGGGATTTTAATACCATGATAGCAATGGACCCCATTCCTAAGTCAGGGTATAATTAAAATTCATGTAATTAGGATTGTTTCAATTCTTTGTTAGCGAAAAGTATTCTTCACCGCACCAAATATGTTTCCCATAAGTGACTCTTTCAGCAATTCATATGGTGTTACTTGTATTGGTAGGATATCTAAATATGCCTCAAGAATTTTTCATTAGCTCCATTGCTCCTACAACTGTTGGAACTGCCTGGTATATTCCTTCCACATTCCTCTCATTTCTGCCAGCAAATCTTGATATTTTATGACTTTGTGTCTCTCTGTATGTGAAACACTGTAATCGCTATGTGTAGCAATGTCAATAATCAGTGCTACTTTTGTCTTTTTTAGGTGGACTGCTATATCTGGTTTTCTCGCATCTGTTTTTGAATTGTTGGTAATGCATGATACTGTGTGATGTGCACTTCATCATTCTCTGTAAAGCTTTTGTGGTTCAGGTTTCCAATGCTTTTCAGCTACTTCTGTGCTATAGTGTTTGTACAATCCCCAGTGCAACTATCTTGCCACATTATTTTACCTTTCAATGTACAGGCCGTCTGCCATGAGTGTATCACATACAGCTACAGGGTGTGTGACTGTTTCCAGTTCTTTTTTTTTTTACAGACCTTAACATTTGTCTGTTTCACCCACACATTTAGTGGACTTTGTAAATCAACATGCGTGTAGTCCACTCTCCTGGGCTACCATTATGAACCTTCCATCCTTTGGTTTTCACTTTCCTCTCCTCCTTAACCATTCCTGCGTCAAGTCCAGATCAACATGAGTTTGCTCCAGGAGCTCTCTATACTTGCCAGTATATTTATGGCTTTTCCACAATTCTTTCCTTCTCATCTGGTACTTCCGTTTATATTCTTTCTTTTGTTTTTTTTTTTGGCCCTTTCAGTTTTGGTCTGATTTTGTCTACTTCTGGTTTGGTTTCCATTCCCATTTGCAACCTGAATGCTTGTACAAAGCAGAGAGGTCATCTTGGACTTCCTTTGCTCATGCTGTAAAACTCTCACTGTGTTTGGATCTGATGAGGTCAGAAGATATGTATGCAGTCCCACAATTGCAGATCTATGCATGTAATCAGTTTTGAGAAGGCCCATACCTCCTTCAGATTGTGGAATATATGTAATTTTGTGGGTCTACTTTGTTTCATTGAATCTCATTTCACTGAATTTCGTTTCACTCCGACCACTTCCCTGAAAACACAAATAACTGAAAACTCATTTCACTGAACTGAAATTAGTATATATATGGCACTGAGTAGAATACTAATTCACCAAAATGGCCAATGCAGATCCCCTGGACTCGAGCAGTGAATGAATACAAATAGATCACGATCTTCTTTCGTCACACAACTTTAATAAAAACGCCAGCAACAAGATACAAGGCTGATAGTGATGGTTAAGCGCTTTCATCTGCAATACCAGATTTCTTCAGAACCATTTGCCTACACATACCACTTCCTTTTTAAATCAATTTTGGCGCCAAAAATTCCATTTTGTTGCAATGAACATTAAAAACATAAGTATATATAACATACCATTACATTATACATATATGTACATATTTTTAATTTAAATAAAATAAATATTTGTACAACTCTTACTAAAACAATGAACACATAAATCTATATACATTCTGCTTATACTAAAATACATCTATTGGTATACTAAATCAATTGTGTATCAGTTTGATGGATACCCTTATAATTCATTACCATCTACCTATTATTTGTCCAATAAAATTGTAATAAAATATATGTTGGACAGTTGGGTTACATTTTATTCTAAAACTAAAAAGGGTTTTATACTTATATGATCGTTTATCCCGGTGGAGATGTAGCATCTAAACAGATCTGCCACTTTCCAACCATGCCAAGTATGTTTTCCAATTACCACCCCTATCACTCACCTCAACCTGGTCTATAATGGCAAAATTGAATGTATGGTCACTACCTTTTTCTATCGTGTGTCTACTCAGTGCATTCTTAGAGTCTCCTTTCTTAATTCTATATAAGTGCTCGTATATCTGGCGTTTTGAATTTCCTCTCGGTCTTTCCTATATGATACGCGGAGCACTTAACACACGTAGCTAAATACACTATTCGCTGTGTGTTACAATTACCTTTCTTAGGATATACTATAGATCTAGTAATATTCTTTAACCTAATCCTAACGTTGGTGTTAATGTTTTTACATTGACTACATGCACCACAACACATAGTTCCCTTCTTACTTTTGCCTATATATTCTTTTTTCTTTATTTCTATCATCATTTTCAAATTATTTCCTGTCTTATATACTATGGAGGGTTTCATACCAATAATATGACCAATAGGGACTGAAGTCGAAATTAATTCCCAATGTTTCTTCAAAATTTCAGTCACTATATTGGTATATGGATTAAACCTTATAATACATACTCTATTGTCTCGATCTGTTGCAGTATTGGTATTAATACAAACCATACTTCCTTTTCCCAACAAGGGTACATTCGTCCCATTCTGTCCTTACATATGATATAATGTTATCCAACATATTTTTTGGATATCCTCTATCAATGAATAATTTGGATACTACGTCCAATTCTCTATTCATAACCTCCTTGGAAGATGACATTCTGGCTACTCGTATGCATTGACCTTTCACTACATTGCGGAATATGTGAGCTGGATGACAACTACTGAAATGTATATAATCGTTTGAGAACGTCGGTTTTCTGTAAACTTTTCAATATGACAAAGTAGGAATAGCATATTTGGACACCTGGATAAGTAATACAGGACAGGGGTTTGCCTCTCAAATTTACAGAAAACCGACGTTCTCAAACGATTATATACATTTCAGTAGTTGTCATCCAGCTCACATATTCCGCAATGTAGTGAAAGGTCAATGCATACGAGTAGCCAGAATGTCATCTTCCAAGGAGGTTATGAATAGAGAATTGGACGTAGTATCCAAATTATTCATTGATAGAGGATATCCAAAAAATATGTTGGATAACATTATATCATATGTAAGGACAGAATGGGGACGTAAATATGTACCCTTGTTGGGAAAAGGAAGTATGGTTTGTATTAATACCAATACTGCAACAGATCGAGACAATAGAGTATGTATTATAAGGTTTAATCCATATACCAATATAGTGATTGAAATTTTGAAGAAACATTGGGAATTAATTTCGACTTCAGTCCTTATTGGTCATATTATTGGTATGAAACCCTCCATAGTATATAAGACAGGAAATAATTTGAAAAGGATGATAGAAATAAAGAAAAAAGAATATATAGGCAAAAGTAAGAAGGGAACTATGTGTTGTGGTGCATGTAGTCAATGTAAAAACATTAACACCAACGTTAGGAGTAGATTAAAGAATATTACTAGATCTATAGTATATCCTAAGAAAGGTAATTGTAACACACAGCGAATAGTGTATTTAGCTACGTGTGTTAAGTGCTCCGCGTATTATATAGGAAAGACCGAGAGGAAATTCAAAACGCGTATATACGAGCACTTATATAGAATTAAGAAAGGAGACTCTAAGAATGCACTGAGTAGACACACGATAGAAAAAGGTAGTGACCATACATTCAATTTTGCCATTATAGACCAGGTTGAGGTGAGTGATAGGGGTGGTAATTGGAAAACATACTTGGCATGGTTGGAAAGTAAGTGGCAGATCTGTTTAGATGCTACATCTCCACCGGGGATAAACGATCATATAAGTATAAAACCCTTTTTAGTTTTAGAATAAAATGTAACCCAACTGTCCAACATATATTTTATTACAATTTTATTGGACAAATAATAGGTAGATGGTAATGAATTATAAGGGTATCCATCAAACTGATACACAATTGATTTAGTATACCAATAGATGTATTTTAGTATAAGCAGAATGTATATAGATTTATGTGTTCATTGTTTTAGTAAGAGTTGTACAAATATTTATTTTATTTAAATTAAAAATATGTACATATATGTATAATGTAATGGTATGTTATATATACTTATGTTTTTAATGTTCATTGCAACAAAATGGAATTTTTGGCGCCAAAATTGATTTAAAAAGGAAATGGTATGTGTAGGCAAATGGTTCTGAAGAAATCTGGTATTGCAGATGAAAGCGCTTAACCATCACTATCAGCCTTGTATCTTGTTGCTGGCTTTTTTATTAAAGTTGTGTGACGAAAGAAGATCGTGATCTATTTGTATTCATTCACTGCTCGAGTCCAGGGGATCTGCATTGGCCATTTTGGTGAATTGTTATTCATTTTCTGCTGTTTGTTACAAGTCGTGTGATGACTGAGTAGAATACTGTAAGGCAAGTAAAAAGTATATGCCCTTTTCCTCACTGTAGTGCGATCCTGGAGTAAGTATATATAGTTGGTGGGGGGGGGGGGTTGGTGTACGTAGCCCCCCACCTTGTTTTATATTGTATTTTACCAAAAACTTCAAAACATTACATTTTAAACAATAGACATGCATAGTTGCAACACCAGTGACCAACTCTGTCCAGAAGACAATATGTACTCGAACTAAATGCGGGGGCTGTGCCCCCCCACACCACCGTCACTATATATACTAACTCCAGGATCGCACTAGAGTGGGGAAAAGGACATATACTTTTTACTTGCCTTACAGTACTCTACACAGTGACATATATACTAACTGCAGTTTAGTGAAATGAGATTCAGTGAAATGAGTTTTCAGTAATTTGAGTTTTCAATGAAGTGGTTGGTTGGGGTGAAATGAAATTCAGTGAAATGAGATTCAACAAAACAAAGTAGACCCAATTTGGTATACACTGAATTTTATATATCATTTGATAAGTGTGAAACATTTTTCTTGTTTTTGTGGCCAACTGTTCCAGTACCTTTTGGGGTTAGTCATTCACAGCAAAATCATAAGTTAAACCAAGAAGAGCAAATTGGTTTATAGCTTAGACTTTATACCTTGATGTCAAGGCTGTTTTCATTATTAGTTTTGGTCTTCTGATGTATTCCTTACTGATTGCTTTTGCACATTTATGAAAGCCAAATGTCATTCTTGTATTGTCTGAGAAAGTTTTAACCACTTGTAGTTGTGCTTTCAACTCCTTATCTGATGAACTGTACAATTTTAAGTCATCCTGAAAGGTAAATGAGAAATCTTTAAGCAAGTTTGTTTTCTGGAAGCCAGAGTGTAACCAGTACTTCAACTATGTAAACATATAAATGGGCTAAGGAAAGACAAAACTGTGGTGACAAAGAATCACACTGTAATATCTTCCTTTAAAATTTTATCCCTGAGATAATAATTTGCCTTTTGTCATGGCTTAAGTGTACAGTAGTTTACCACTGTTTTGTGATCACTGTAATGAACTGATCAGTGTAGAATGTATGTTGTGTACTTGTAAGCACTCCTTTATACATGAATGTGGGGTACTGTCGAATGCTTTTTTGTATTCTATCCATGCCATTCATTAGATTATTCTCCTTTTTTACAATTCTCCATTATGGCTTTTTTTAGCAACAAATGATTATTTGCTCCATGTGACTTTGTTTTGTTACCCTTTGGTTCTATTACCGTGATTGAGTTTTCTTCGAATTGACCCTGAACTCTCCACCATTTCCAGTATATAATTTGTATATCGTTGGAAGGCATGTTCTTGATCTGCAGATTTTAGGATGACTTACAGGTCCACTCATAAGGAGGAGTTATCATTTTTCTTGTTAACCAGGTATGTGTCTGTTTGGGATAAGAGTATAAGTTGTTCTTACTCAGGGCTAGGGTTGCCAGCTGTCCATTTTTTGACCGGACTGTCCGTTTTTCTGACAAATTGTCCAATTTCCAATTTCATTCAAAACCGGACACGTGAAGTCCGGGTTTTGCGCCACTGCCACAATTTGTTTTCACCGTTATAAATCGTGGGCCTGCTATTGCTTTCTTCAGAACTAACTTGCTTCTGATTGTTGATGCTGTCAATCATGATGAGGTGGGGTTTGGGGGGGGCTTGCGGCCTCTGTTGTAAGGTAATAAAGCTCAAGTTTGAGTCAAAATCATTAACTTATGGCAGGCATGCCTTCTGATACTTTATTGTACTTCCAAACTTTGTACTGGACTTTTGACCTTAAATTCCATTTCACTTTACTTAATATTATTTTACATAAAGACATGTCTAACTGAATGGTTGTTGTTGGAAACAGTATATTAAGAGTGACATGTTTATGGCTCTAACAGACTGGATCGTTGTTTTTCATTTAATATTCATTGAGTGCACCTGAGGAACCAGTAATGGCTCTGAAACTTAACGGCGACAGAGTTACTGTGATTCTTTCTACTGAAATACAACTTGTAAGCAACCTAATCACAAGCTTCTGAAGCTGCACCTTTAAATTAGATACTTCCAAAAGTGTAATTTGTGAGTATGCCACTGTCATAGAAAACAAGCGCTTAGCGCTTCAGAGGAAAATAAGGAAATAAATGTTTTGAAGCAGCAGTTCTCCACAGCACAGCATGCATTTCTCATGTCACCGATGCACCGTGTTTCCATTTCAGTTTCATGGAAGTTTCAAGTAAGCAACAATTAATTACAATTTTATTGTGTAAAGCAGGCAAGAATTATATGGTTGGAATTTAAAGTACAGATGAGTATCTCTGTGAGGGGTAAAGGCTCTTCAAAGAAAACATTCAAAGCATCTCACAATACAGTAAAACTAGGAAGTGGGGAGGCACTAGTGACCGTGGACGTGACATCAGCTTAATGCAAGTGTTCTGCAGTCAAATTCCACAAATGTATTTTATTATAAGTTCAAGTGAGATGGTAATTGTAGAAAAGGATTTAGAAGCAATCCACAACTCCGTGGTAGCTTGGAAAAATGAGACCATATGATGGGAAAACTAGTTAGCTTGTACACTGAGGTTAACAAACCTTCAGAAGGTATTAGCCACCCTGTGTTTTTTTTCCGGACTATCTGGAAATCAAACTGTTTATCCTGTAGTCCAGAAAATACTGTACAAACTCTGGTATTATGTTTCAGAAAGGAAACAGACTGTCAGAGTTTGTAAATCGGCTGATTTATTATGCTTTCTTTACAGAAAAGCATAGTAAATCAGCCGAAAGCAGGCAGCAGGAGCAGAAAAAAAGAGGACATTCCCTGCTGGGTGATGTCACTGTGACATCACAAAATGAGCGGGATGTAGGCGGGAGAGGGATGGGATGGGCAGGGTTACTGGTGACGCTAGGGGTATGGCTTTACTCCGGTTTTAGCCATGACGAAAGGTAGCAACCCTACTCAGGGCTAAATCTCTTTGTAAAGATGTTAATACTTTTAGCCAAAAGTCAGATATTGCATCTGGGCCTTGAGTCTTCCATTTAGGAGTTTTCTTGATTTTTTTTTTTTCAATTTCTCTGACTGTTAACGTCATCACATTTCATATCATGTACATTTAAACGCCTTACTTTTTCTTTTTCTGTCCATTCAGCATCTTTGTTTCTTCATCAGTATTTTTCCATAATATGTCTATTTCTTCTTTTTTGCAGTGTTTTTATTCCTTTTGCTTTTGTTTTCTAGTTCTCTGTAAAACATTTTTTGGGTCATCAACTGGATTACTTATATGTACTTTTCCTTTATGTTTATCTTATCTGCCTGTGCTGATATCTTTATTATTTGAAGTAGTGTATGATAGATCCTGTTCTGATGTTCTTCGTGTTTCACTGTTGCAGTCATCACCTGTGGGTTATCCCTGCTGTGGTAGTCCTCGCCTGGCCCAAATAGAGTCATTGTTTTTCTGCATCAGCTGCTGTCACTTGCTGACTGACATCGGGTCATCAGTGCTATAAAGCAAGGCAGCCGACACCATTACATCAGTCTTTCTTGCTGTGGAGCCCGTAGAAGAAGCAGTTCGCAAGTGGCCGTTGGTCTCTACCAGAGTTTGAATTACAGCTGAAAATGTCTAAAGCTAGGTACCCCATTGGAGATCCTTTTTTCTTGCACTAATCGATGTCCGAAAAAGTTAACAATTGTCTCGCTTGTGGAAACCTGATCCCACACCAAAACTTCCATTCATACTGAGTCTCTTGTTTAGGCCCAGACCACAATATCCCCCGTTGCCAGTTCTGTGCCCTCTTTAACGCAAGAGCCATTTGTTGTAGAGCTCTTATTGTAGCCAGGTATTTTCGTCTTCCGTCTTCACATTCTGAAATGGCATCCATCAGCCAACAATCCGTAGACATTCCAAAAAAAGTAAAGATAGAGACAGACCACACAAGGCTAAGCCTTCCTATTTCTCTGCTACTAAGCAGGTAGTCAGTTCTCCAGAATTCAGTGAGGCACCGTCACAGCCCCTGATGCCTGATACGATACCTTCGCAGGCCTCTACCAAGACCCTATCATTGTCCAGTATGCCACAGAAACCTTCTTCGTCTTCCAAGCCTTTGGTTGGCTCTGCCTCGGTTGGGTCCAAAGCCGCGATGCAGGCAACAGCTTCCAAAGAGGCTTTTCGCACTACTGAATCTAGACAAAAACTGATGTCTTCACATCCCACTACCGTTTCTCTCAGACTAATGGATACTCTTAGGCCTAGAAGCAAGGCCACTTCTAGGAAATCTACCTCTAGCCTCCATCTTACTCCTGCTCCACCACCCCAAACCCGAATGCTTAAAATGGTGGAGGATCTCATCTCCCTTATCAGGGGTAGTCAGGCCACAACTTCTAAAAGGAAAAGAGACCCTTCTCCTGAAATACTGACAGAACAGGATTCTGAGGAATCTGATTATTCAGATTTTTAAGAGGAACAACAACCTCTTAACTGCTTATGAGGATTCAGATGCAGAGGAATCCTTTCCTTCTGTCTCCTCACCAAAAAGATCTTTCCTTTGGGGAACCCATCACACCCTCAGGGAACATTTCCACTGGGAATCCCAGGACTTCCCTCAGTCTAAGAAAAGACTAAGAGAGTTTCTAGACCTGCCCCAGCACAGGCCCATGGCCATCCCCCCTATCTTAGAGATGATGTCTTCCATGAATCCAACTTAGCTCTTGACACCCTCCCACCTGCTCCCAGTAAACCTGATGGGTATTACAGAGTACTGGATTTTCACAAATACCTGTACAGAAATTCTGTTACAGACTCAGAGCTCATTACACTGGGACCAAAAAGAGCTAAGGCTAATTCTGCAAATAAACCTTTTCCTTCTGACAAGGATTCCAGAGCTCTGGACAGATGGGGTGAAAAAGTATACACCTCTGCAACCTTTGCTATCAGAGCACTCAAACTGTCCATTCCACATGTTAAAATATCAACAACACACTTTGGAACTATTAAAGCAAAAGATTTCAACCTTTCCTGACTGCGCCAATTCGAAAGAGTTAGCAGAATTACTACATTCTACTTGTCAAGTGGCCAACCACTCATTACACTGTGGATATGATGTCCTAGAAGCCTCAAGCAGGGCAGCAGTGTCAGGATCTGTCATTAGGAGACATGCATGGTTGAAGGAACAATCTCTCCCTGATCATGTCAAGTCTAAATTAATTGATGCACCCATGGATAAGGACCGCTTGTTTGGAGTAAAAGCAGAAGAGGTGCTTAAAAAGATGGAAGACAAAGCAAAATCTAAGCAAACAGTAAAAGATTTCTTTTAGGTACATCCTGCTAGGCTCAGCAGGAATTTTCCCTCAAAGCACACTGGTCCTTTCCTGCACCTAGCAGACAGGGGCAAGGTAAACCCCACAGGGACATACCACCCAGACTCCTATCCCAAGGATAGCAGAGAACCAAACAGTGGACCACTTCCCCTCCAAAGGCAGGGCGTTCTAAGCCTTCCCTCTATGGAAAAAACTCTCAATGACTCCCTCTCCCCCGTCTGCCCTCTTTTCACTCACCAAAAACTAGGAGGAAGGCTCTCCCTCTGCAAATAAAATTGGCTTTCTGTAACAAAGGACCAATGGGTCTTAAAGATAATTTTTCAGGGATACAAATTCTCTTTCAAGAAACTGCCAATTTCAAGAGGGTACCCAGACTTACCTCCAAATCAGTGGGCAGAGGCATTGAAACAGGTCCATACTCTCATATCCCAAGGGGCAGTAGAACCTGTCCCCTCAGATCAAACAGGCAAAACCTTTTATTCCAGACTATTCCTTGTTCCCAGAAAAGAGGGCACTTTGCATCCCATTCTGGATCTATCCATTTTGAACACCTCCCTGGTGGTCCCCAAATTCAAAATGCTAACTTTGCAGCAGCTGCTGCCTATGCTGACAAAAAATGCCTGGTTAGTTACCCTAAACCTAAAAGATGCCTACCTCCACATCCCAATAAGGGAATCCTGCAGGAAATTCCTTTGCTTCAGAGCAGGCTCACAACACTTTCAGTTCTCTGAGCTACCTTTTGGCTTATCTACTGCTCCCAGGGTATTCACCAAATGCTAAGCCCCGGCCATAGCCTTTTGCAGACAGGAAAAATGTACAGATTTACCCTTATCTAGATGACTGCTTCATTCAGGCAGAGTGCAAAGAAAGGCTACTCAAGGACCTACTCTTTGTCAAAACCCCCCAAACCTCCTTAGGGTACACCATCAATGAGAAGAAATCAAAGCAAACACTCTCCAGGAAGATCATTTTCTTGGGATCACTGCTGGACACAGCATCCCAAATGGCCTTCCTATCCCCAGAAAAGTAGAGCGTCCTGCCTCTCTACTTTACCCAGCTGGCTTCCAGAAGTCACCTCACTGCGAGGAAGTTCCTGCAAGCCTTAGGGTACATGGCATCTTGCATCCTTCAAATTCCTCTGGCCAGGATTCACATGAGAAAACTTCAGTGGTATCTAAAGAACCTTTGGTGTCAGCACACTCAACCTCTAAAGACCTCTCTCCCTCTGATCCCCTGTATAATGGCTGAGTTTCTCTGGTGGGCAGGGGCCTGTGCCAAGAACAAGGGTTTTTCCTTCACCCTCCGCCAACCGGGCAGACCATTACCACCGAAGCCTCAGACATTGCTTGGGGCACTCACCTAGAAGGCAGGTGCACCCAAAGTCTTTGGGATGCCCAGCACCTTCCCTTACACTTCAACCAGAAGGAAATTATGGCAGTACAAAAGGCTCTGACATCCTTCAAACCCTATCTCAAGCCAGGGGTTCTCCTTATCAAAACGGACAACACCACAGTAATGTGATACATCAGCAAACAGAGGGGGACCCAATCTTACCTGCTTTGCAGGCTAGCTATGAACCTCTGGCTGATAGCCTCTTCCATGGTATTACACCTAATAGTCCAATACCTACCAGGGATCAACAACACCCTGGCAGACCACTTAAGCAGAAACTTACTGGACCCCCACGAATGGCAGCTCCACAGAAAAATCTTTTTACAAATCACTCAGGAGTGGGGGACTCTAGAGGTGGATCTCTTTGCTTTGCATCTCAACCATCAGCTGAAAAATTCTGTACCAGGGAGTA
This sequence comes from Protopterus annectens, assembly GCF_019279795.1. Lineage (NCBI taxonomy): Eukaryota > Metazoa > Chordata > Ceratodontiformes > Protopteridae > Protopterus > Protopterus annectens. The sequence goes on along the minus strand of NC_056744.1, from coordinate 896,377,828 downwards.
TCACCACCTAGCGTGGAAGGTGGATGCCCTAACCTTCCCCTGTAACTCCCTCTTTGTGTACACATTCCCTCATCTGCCTCTTATTCCCAAGGTACTGATCAAAATAAGGGAGGAGAGACCAATGGCCATCCTCATTGCTCCATATTGGCCCAGACTACATTGGTACCCCTTACTGCGCAGCCTGACATTGCAGCTTCCCCTCATCTCGGACCTCTCGACTCCGGTGGGAGGGGGGATGCTGCACCCAGACTTGCAGACTCTCAAACTATCAGCATGGCTAATACTCTAAAGGCAAACAAGGGGCCCCTGTTAGGCAAACGGGTCCTAGACATTATCATAGTGGCCAGAAGGCCAAGCACCAGAAAATGTTACACAGGCAAATGGAAAAGATTCTGCTCCTGGAACCAGTCCAGGGGGGACAATACCTCACAACCTTCCATCCCTCTTATCCTGGACTACCTAGCGGAGCTACTTAATAGTGGCCTCTCTCTCTTCTATTAAAATCCATGCCTCAGCCATTTCAGCTCATTTTGATACAGATCAGCCTCAGAGGGGCTACTAATATCAGACCTCCTAGAAGGCCGCCCTCACCAGCATGGGACCTGAATTATGTTTTGGAAAAACTAACGTTACCACCCTTCGAACCTGCTGCTTCAGCAGAACTAAGATACCTCTCCTGGAAGACTACTTTTCTCCCAGCTATCACCTCAGACAGAAGGATTTCAAAACTTCAGGCACTGATGGCCATTGAGCCCTTCATCATTTTTCATGCAGACAGGGTCTCCCTGAGGATTAATCCTTCCTTTATGCCCAAGGTATTATCTAATGTGACTCTTATCCAGGCCATACATCTACCCACCTTCTTTCCTAACCCCTAAAACATGGGTGAAAGAATTCTGCCCTCACTAGACATGCTTATACAGCTCTGATACTATCTGGACCATACTATCTGGACCACCAGGGACATCTTGAAAGCTGCCATGTGGACTCCTTTCCATACCCTTACCAAGCATTACCACCCACCTCTATTTTCTAAGGCTAGGGCAGTGTTTGCCTTTGCATTTCTGCAGGGCATGCTGACCCATTCGTAGGTCTCTTACTAATCCTTCCACCCCTCACCTCAGCTTTGGGAATCCTTGCACAGGTGATGACTGCAACAGTGAAACATGAAGAACACAGTACAGTTGTGTACACTTAACATAAATGTAGATGTTCGAGTGTATTCACTGTTGCAGTCCTGGTTTCTTTCCCCCTTATATCTTCTTTCTTTAGGGAGACATAAGCTTCTGATAGCCACCAGGACCACTTTACCATATTTACTTGGGCTTCTGACTGGTTAGGGCAAGAAAAACTGATGTAATGGCATTGGCTGCCTTGCTTTATAGCACTGATGACCTGACGTCAGTCAGCAAACTACAGCAGCTGACACAGAAAAACATTGACTGTGGTATTCATGCTGGCTACCACAGCAGGGATAACCCACAGGTGATGACTGCAACAGTAAATACATCTACATTTATGGTAAGTGTACACAACTGTACTTTCTAATGCTGTGCATTGCTTTTATCTTGTCTGTCTAAGTATTTGTGTTGATCTGGTCCCTCTTCTATATTCTTCCAACAGTAACACTTCTTGTCTTTATTGGTTTATAGTTTTCTCTTTTCAATGCTTCCACAATGGCACTTTATTTCTTCCCTTTCTTTGTCTTATTGCTCTGTATTTTTTTTGATAAGACTTGTGTGTTTAGCTGCATAATAGTGATTGATATTTACTTCTGTTATATCACATGCATTTATAACAGTCTTGATTATTGCGTTCATCTGTTTTATCATTTTTCTAACATTTTGGATCTTGTTTTCTTTCTGTAATCTATTTCTTTCATTATTTTTTAATCTGCAATGCAAAAAATACATACATCACCATGCTGAAAGCTAAAATGAGCTTTAATATAACAACTGGGTAAAATCAACTGAACAGTAAATAAGCACTTTTGGGATATGTTCCCATATTCAGATATCACATAGAATAAAACCATGATTATTTAAACAGTAAAGAACCAATAACACATTAGTATCGAGGTCCCCACCCATTTAAAACAGGTATTATGGGAAGAATCCCATTCAGACCTGGGATTCTATCCAATCTAAACTCAATTATCCATCTTGCTTCATTGAGTTCTGTTAAATTTACTAAGTCCCCACCCCTAAGACTAGCTTTTATGACCTGCAGAACCAAAAAAACAAAAGTATGTCCTGTGTTGTCCTTAATGTGTTGATACAATGCATTGTGGACATTTTGTGAACGTATGGCTGACAAATGTTGTAATATTCTGCTTTTAGTCAATAATTTGTTTTACCTATTTAAAATGAATTGCAGTCATTACACTTGGCTAAATACATCACATTTTTAGTTTGACCGTCTGCATAATGCCTAAACATATAGCGCTTGCCAGTTGTGGGGTGAATAAACACATTGTTTCTTTATCATAGGACAAACCTTACAATGTCTACAGGCAAAGGTTCCATGTCTTGTAAAATTAAAATTATTCAAACCAAGGTCTCTTTCAATGCACATATCTTTCAGATTCTTGTTACGTTTAAAAGTAAAAGAAGGTCTGGTTCCTACTACATTTGTAAGTTTATTATGTGTGAGCAGAATCTTCCAGTTTCTTCTTATGATATTACATAACCCCCTACATCATTACTATATTTTTAAAATAACACGTGGTTTAATATTACTGTTGTCCCTTTTCCGATTGCCCATCACATCAGATAAACAAATGCATGTTTATTAGTTATCTTGAATTTACCACAGACTTAAGGTTTTGTGCATCTTCATCAGGTGATGAGATAGATTTTTTGGAAGTGAGATTGAAGAAGGGCCACGGCAATGTTATACAAACCTCTGTGTTTAGAAAAGCCTATTGGAAGAAAAGTCTTCTCTCTTATGACAGCATGCACCCCAGGCATGTCTTTCATAACATCATGAAAGGAAAGACATGTAGGGCATCAAGATTATGTATTGAAGATTCAGTGTTTGCAATGAAATTGAGTGTTTGGCTACATGTTTTAAGACCAGGGTCTATAGAGAAGGTAGTGCTGAACAAGTGACTGGCGCCAGCAAGTTGGATAGACCTACCAGGGCGATCCCTTGGTACTCTGATAAAGGAGTATCTGATCTGATGGACAGTCGGAAAAGGGACAATAGTAATAGTAAACCATGTGTTATTTTAAAATATAGTAACGATATAGGTGGGGGGTATGTAGTATCATAAGAAGAAATTGGAAGGTTCTGCTCACAGATGATAAACTTAGAAATGTAGTAGGAACTAGACCTTCTTTTACGTTTAAGTGTAATAAGAATCTTAAAGACATGTTGTGCATTGAGAGAGACCTTGGTTTGAATAATAATTTTAATTTTACAAGACATGTAACCTTTGCCTATAGACATTGTAATGCTTGTCCTATGATAATGAAACATAATGTGTTTATTCACCCTACAACTGGCAAGAGCTATTCGTTTTGGCATTATGCAGACTGTCAAACTAAAAATGTTATATATTTAACAAAGTGTAATGACTGCAATTAATTTTAAATAGATAAAACAAATTGTTGACTAAAAGAAGAATATTACAACATTTGTCAGCAATACGTTCACAAAATGTCCACAATGAATTGTATCAACACATTAAGGACAATACGGGACATACTTTTAGTTTTTTTGGTTCTGCAAGTCATAAAGGGACCCTAAGGATTAGCGACAGTTGAAAATGTTGAAGCACCTTTATTTGACAATGAAAATGTTGAATGCTGAGTTTGTCGAATGGCCAAAACATTGATTTCTTTCTAAGGGAAAGAAAGTGGTTGGCCATTTTGTACACCTGCTCTTTCCCGGACTGTAGTGCAGTCTCAGAGTTAGAATATTTAGTTAGAGGTGTGTGTGGGGGGTAGCTTTCATGTTGTGTTGTCTGTTGGCCTTCTGATTTCTTTCCCTTGGAAGGAAATCTGTGTTTTGGCCATTCAATAAACTCAGCGTTCAACATTTTCGTGTCGAATAAAGGTGCTTCGACATTTTGACATGTCAATATTCTGATATAGACCTGGTCATAAAAGTTAGTCTTTGGGGTAGGGACTTAGTAAATTTAACAGAACTCAATGAAACAAGATGGATAAGTGAGTTTAGAGCTGAGAGAATCCTAGGTCTGAATGGGATTCTTCCCATAAAACCTGTTTTAAAGGGGCAGAACTCAGTATCGATGTGTAATTGGCTCCTTACTGTTTAAATAATCATGGTTTTATTCTATGTGGTATCCGAAGAAGGGAATATATCCCAAAAGCACTTTTTAATTGTTCTGTTGATTTTACCCAGTAGTTTTATTAAAGTTCGTTTTAGCTTTCAGCTTGGTGGTCTGGGCATATTTATTTTTTGCATTGCAGTTTAAGTTTTACATGTGACCTTAAGTGTTTGTTGCTCTATGTTTGTTTCTGTTGATTTCTAATATGTCTGTTTATCTCTGTTAAGTCAAGCAACTCTTCCTTTAGATAATTTTCTTCTAAACTGGGAGACCATTCTTTGTTCTGTGTTTCCTGTGGACAGTCTTCAGACATATGTCTGGAGTGTTTCTCCCCAGGCCTCTGCTGAAAATTGGCTCCGTTCCAAGTTGTACTTTCCCAGTAAACAAATGTTAAATAAATAAATAAAATAAAGTCTTCAGAAAGTTCCAGAAATGACTTTGTGTGACATATCCTCTTCAGCTGCATACTGAGTCATCAATTGTCCCTTCATATGGGAATACATTGAGTGTTCACTCCACATTGCCTGCATCAGAGTTGCCACTGTTTTCTGATACTTCCCTTGCTGTGTAACTCCAGTTGAACTTTTGTACTGGTTTCCTACTGAAGGCTCCATAGCATCCTCATGCGGCAAGTGATCAGATTCTTCCTGTTCCAATTATTTCTCCTTAATTTGAGGACTCATTGTTCCAATGTGTTGTGACATTACCCAAGATGAATTGTCTTCACTAAATCCTTCACTTCACAAGTAGTTCATAACTTCAGATTCTTGTTCTTTAACTTCTCAAATTTCTAATCTTCTTTTCTCCCTTGTTGTCTTATTTTTTGTATAGTGAAATTTTCCATATCCAGGTACCTTTACCTTGATTTCTCTTCAAATATCTCTGGTGCTGCTTTTTTTGTATAGACTAGTTTTGCTTTCTCCTTTGCATAAATTTTGCACCATATCAAATCTTTTCTTTTTCATGTCCATATTTCTTCTTCAGATGTCTCCCTCTTCACCTATTTCTCCTCAGTTTAAGGACTCCTTGTTCCATCATCCTGTGACTTACCCTGAATTAGACTAAATCTTTCCCTTCACAGCAGTTCCATAACTTTGGTTTCTATTTGTTTAACTTCTACCTTACTAGTCTTCTGTTCTATGTTCGACCTTTGAGTTCTTAATTTTTGTATTGTGGAATATTCCATGTCTGAGTGCCTGTATTTCTCTTTAAATAACTTTGCAGCTGCATTATTTTTGTATTGATTAGTTTGGCTTTCTCTTTTGCATAAACATTACACCATATTGGATCTCTCTTTCTTTCCCAAGTCCATATTTGTTTTTTTATACCTCTCAAAAATCTCTGGGTTTTGCTCTTTGTATTTTCACACTTCCTCTGTCACTTCTTTTACTAGGTGGCCCAAAGTTTCTGTGTCTGTTCTACATTTTTCATAGATTTGTTCTATTAAAGAATGCAAATCTGCATTTGAAGCTTGACAGTTTTTCTTGTGCATGTATGTTTCACTCTTAATCTTTTTGAATGTTTTCTGTCTGGAAATTCTGGGTTTCTTGCATAATAGTAACAGTATATATTTTCTTCCTTATTGTCAGTAGTCCACTCTGTCATCTTTTTGCCTCATTTTTGGACTGTTAGTTTTTGTGGACTACTACTTCCTTCTACAATGGGTTGGGGGTGGGGTGGGGGTTTGTTCCCCTGCATTTAGAAAGCATCCATGTCTGTCTAGTTTCTGAGACTTTGTTTCAATATAATGATACCACTTCCTCTATACCTTGGATTTGCACTTTTCATGTCTCCAGGCCTGATGACAACTATGGTGGAGTCTCCAAATTTGTCAAGGAACATGTTACCTCTAGGCAGAGCCTTAGGGACCCAAAAAACTGAACTTCTGGAACTGCAGATCACCTCAGACAGGATTAAATTATCAGTTACTAATTTTTTATATAACACCTTCTTTGTGTAGTGGTGACCATGTAAGATTCTTAAGTATTCTAAATAAACTCGCAATTAACAAAAACTCGTTTATTTGGCTGACTTAAAGTTTTCAACAAACTGTGACACTATTCCTCCAGTGTACATTATACCCAAAATTCTTAGATCTTTTAAACAAAAATGCCATTGAGCAGTTGGTAAACAAGCCTAGTAGTGGATAGAGCGTTCTTTTTTTTTTAAACAAAAAAAAATCATTATTAAATTATCATGTATGACATAGGCAATCTTACATTTGTATAAATGAAAAACAAACCATGTTAACACAATTTTCGTTGCAAACATTACACATCACAGACCTCGTTGAGACAACTGTAGTAGCAAACATTATACATCTCTTATAATATATCCTGTCATTGTCAATTAAGTATTACATAGTTAATTCAGATCCTGCCTTCTTTTAAACCTTGTTCCTCCTCTGCATGTACTCTTCCTACAATTCCTATTTGTTCCTATGTAGTTTGCCCCTCCCCTTTTTTAAAAAATCCAATTCCAGTTGCTTTATCTCTTACTATATTCACTGCTGCTAGTAAAGTTGGTTTAAACTTTGATTTCCATTTTCTAGTAATTGCCTTTTTTGGAAGCCACCATAACTGGACTCAGCAAGACCTTACTATGTCTAGACAATTCTGATTCTGTATCATAGCTCAAAAAATCATTTTCTTAATTACACCAGTTTGCTCACTCAGTATTTCTGACAGAAGAGTCTTCAGGGAATCCTTAAAGTCTGCCAACTCATTACATTCCCAGAAAATATGTTCCCAGTTGCCTCTTTCTTCCCCATCACGCCTCCAGCATTTGCTGTCTACTTAAGGAAAAGTTCTATGGAGTCTACTTTGGGTATAAAAATACCCGTGTAAACACTTCCAAGCAAAGATCCTAAATCTTCTAGACTTTGTTGCATATTTGGGAGATATACATGTATTCCCCCATTGTCTCTTTGTTAGTTGCTTATTCATTCTCTCTTCCCAATCCTTTCTAAGCTCCTCTGATTGATTCTTATAGTTCTCCTGCAATATTTTATATGCTCTACTAATTATTCCTTTTCTAACGACAGCTTTTATTCTCGATTCTATTAAAAATTAAAAATTCTACCAGTGCTTGTCTTTTTTTTTTAGGACCCCCATATTTTCTTTCCCTTTGCCTATACTCTGATATCAATCCTTGATAGGGAAGGCCATCTCTAACCTGAAGTCCAAATAAAATCTCGGCATCTTCCCATTCTGTTACCTTTCCCTTACTAGTTAACTTTTCCCAGTACCTTGAATCCTTTGCCAGTTTTCTGCAATAAATACCAGCCCCCTCTTGCCTATTGTCTCATCCCTAATTGCAGTCATCCCAAACAGTAGAATCTCTTTTCTCCATTCCTGTGCTGGCTTAGTACTTAAAATACTTTCTGATACTTTATGAATGTAACATTCTGTAGGATTAGTGTCACACTCTCCTTGTTTCTTGAGCTTCTCCCCTATATCACAATTGTCCCTTTCCACTATGAATTATAGTTTTCTGCTTGTCCTGTGTGTAAGAGATTTAACTGTGTTGCTGTCAAATACCCCTTCAAATTGGGTAATCCTAGTCCACCTTGTTTGTTGTAAGAATCAGATTATCCCACTTGACTCTTGCCTTCTTCCCCTCCCAGATAAAATCCATCAGCTCTTTTTAAATTGCTATCCACAACTTCTCTGGTTGACAAAAATATGCCTGACCTGTGTATAAAACTAAAGGAACTGAAAACATTTTAACTGCTTGTATCTGACTATCCATATTCATATAACAAAGCTTCCAGTTTCTCAGTTTTTCCTTCCACGTGTCCTTAGCTGTTACAATGGAGTCATTTTTAATCCATATTCCTAAATACTGCATTTTATCATGTTCCCATAAATATGGATATTGCTGGACCAATTCATGTGTGGGTACATAATATACAGCTATTGCCTTTGTTTTAGCTTCATTAATTTTGTAGCCCAAGAAGATTTGAAACCATCTTAAAATGTTCCACAACACTGTGATGTCCCTGTCTGGTTTTGTCAGGTACAAAATAATGTCTGCATATAGGGCCAGTTTTTCTTAAGTACCATCATACCTCTCAACTGTCCAGATTACTGCAGAATGTTCAGATTTTTCCTCATATTTTTGGTCTGTTTCTCATAAAATTGTGGTTTTCTGGAAAATCACTGGCAAATTATTGAGGACTGAATTCAGAAAATAATGGCAGACATTTGAGTTTCAGACTTCATATCCTTCAGAAAATGTATGCTAATGCAAACCCTGTTATTCCATCAACTTTGTAAGTGTGTAAGAGCAATATCTGAAAAGTGTCCCTATTTTTGGGCTTTTGTCTCCACATTACTTGTGGCTTTGTCCAGATTTCTTACAGTAAAAGGTTGAGAGGTATGACTACCATACCAATTATATCCTTTAATTTCTGAGTCCCTTATTTTCTTTGCCAATGGTTCAAAATATAATGCAAACAAAGGGGAAAGTGGGCACCCCTGCCTGGTTCCTCTAGGGAGGACCCCACCCACTTTAATTTTCCCCCTCTGATTCCTAATATGTACTCCTAATCAATCTTAATCTGGTTAAGCAACTACTTCCATTGCCATGCTCATGAAGTCCCAGCTTACTCTGCCAAATGCTTTCTCTGCATCAAGACTCACCAGCAACAGTGGCATTTTCTTGCATTCTGCTTCCCTCTGGATCATCACTGTTCTGTTATTGTGGCCACTGCATTCTTTCTCTGATTCTTACAAATATGGACATCGCTTACACTACTTTTATGTTATCTCCTTCTCCTGTGAAGTCTAACCACAAAGTTGTAACGTTCTCCTTTAAACTCCAAAAAACACCCACAGCAGTTTCTTCTGAATCTGAAAGACTACAAATTTGCTGACCTTAACCTACTTTTATAACCACATCATTTTGATGAAGAAAGATTAACTAAGGAATTTTGTATCCATTTAGAAAAATCCATACAGCTAGCATTTCCTACCAGAAATGAGTAACATGGAAAATACAAAAGTAAAACATCCTGATGGTCCGTCACCATAAGTAAAATTTACAACGAAAGAAGAACGCCCCAAACTCCTCTTCATTAAGAAAATATTAAAAGAATTGCATACAAAACTGAAAAATGATAGGTCTGCTGAAGGAGCTCATGAACTTAAGCTGATCTGTGAAGCCAAGGATAACTAGAACTCCTTCTTTAGCTATGTTAGAAAAGTAAGAAACAATGTCCTACATTACTGTGGATATATTTATAATGAGGTCTCCTGTTCTGAGCCAAAAACATTGCCAGTATCCTTGCAAACAAATTTAGTGACAGTTTTATCCCTGAAGTACAGGCCCTTATACTCCCTCAATTATTTCCAAAGATTATTTACTTAAAGTGCTAACTGAGGGCAAACCTGCTTTCTGCATGGGACCTGACAGTATACCTGGTTGCATAATTACTAGTATTAGACATGCCCAAGCAGACCCACTCCTTAAAATGTTTAAGCTAAGTTTAGCTACTGAGTGGAGCACTGCAGTGATGATGCCCCTCCATAGTGTGGCCTTACGATCAATCAACCCAGATAATTATAGACTGATCAGTCTTACCAGCCTAATCTGCAGAATTATGGAATGTATTAGGTAGGTAGGTACTAGGCATAGGCCTAGCCAGAGTGTGTCTGCTTTCGCCGCCCCATTGATTAATTAACTGATCCTCTGTCAAGCAGAGTCAGTGAATATTACTGACATCATAAACTACAATGTCATGATTGTTATTAGACTTGCCCCACAACAGTTCGGTTTTGTGAAGGGTAGATCCTATCAACTGAATCTGGTAAACTTCTTTGAAAAGGTTATGGAGGCTACAGATAGCAGCCATTCAGTAAACACAGTATGTCTTGACCTGGCCAAGGCCTTCAACACCATTCACCATGCTGGCATCATACAGAAGCTAAATGCTTTTAAAATCACCTGATGTGTAGATGTGTAACAAAATCGATAGCAAATTGCCTAAAAGACAGAACCCATTCATTGCACGTTGCAGATACCTCATCAGAAAGTATAAAAGTGATCTACGGTGTTCTTCAGGGCTCTGTTCTGTGAGTTCTCCTTTTAGTCTTTACTTCTCAGATCACCAAGCAGAAAACCAAAACCTCTGGCTAACAACATTTGTAGATGGTTTTAAACTGAAGGTTGTTGCCAAATCACCATCTGACTCCCAAATCTTTCATAATGAAGTCTCCCTATTAATTTCTTGATGTACTAATAATGGACTTGAACTAAATGGTAAAATATGAAGTATTGTCACTTTTGGTAGACAATTTCTCCCCTCATCATAACATGTAGAAAACACACTACTACAAAATGAAAATGTAGTCTGGGACCATTGAGCTTGGGTCAATAATTCCCTTTCTTTTGGCCATCGTGTAACCGTGGTTGTTAGGAAATTATTTTATTTAGCCCAACTAATTTTCAATGGAATATCATTAAGATCTAAAGAGGTAATCACTCCCTTATACTTAGCATTGATCAGCCCAGTTATTGAGTACACTATTTCCTTCAGGGTACATCTCACTAAGCATATCAAACAATCAGAAAGGTCCCAATGGGTCTTAATCAAAAAGATCACAGGCCTAAAGTCCCAGAGCTATCAAGAAAGGTTATTCTGGGTCATATAAGTTTTTGAGAGGAGAGCTCTCTCTTACTGTGCCATTAAAGACATGGTTAACCTAAATCTGTTGCATCTTTGAGTCTAGTGATTCCACTAATGTTGGAACCAGTGACCTGAATCTTCAACAGATAAGTAAAACATTGCAGAGGGATAGGTTTGTAACTCAGTATCTACTTATCCCTGGAGTAAACATCCTGCTGCATGTTAAGCAGGACCTGGAGGACTGGAAGGGTTTTCACAAATTTACTGTGGGGTTGACTGGTATGGCCCTGCTGGAGTAAGAAGGTACAGCCTGAAGGTTTGTATTGGCATAATGTAAATAGTCATAAGACTCGGTAGCCTTGGAATATCTATGAAGCTAGGATGGGTCATTCTTTTCTTTAAGAACATTTTTATTAATTTAACGTATTTTCATGTGATGATTCATTATGACTACCACTGAGCTGCAAATGTCAGATCGACCATACTAACTACTCCCTATAAAATCTTGAAAGTATTCGATTGATCAGACCCTCCATTAGGCTTTTTCCAAAGCTGTATATTCATACTGGAACATACTTCATGCTAGGGTTTGCATCTTAACTACCTTTTCTATTTTACTTAAACAACTGAAAAGATCACTTAACAAAACATTTCATGTGCACCTGCTTTGGTGATGTAAGTTAGTATGTCAGATCCCTGTTGAATTTTTGGGAGTTGCAATGTTGAGTCCCGAAATGGTGAAGTAAAAAAGACTGAAAATATAGAAGTGCAAATATTGAATGAACATTTCTTTTCTCATTTAATCGTTTTTTTTTTTTTTTGTGCAGGGGTCCAAGTCCCATTTCACCCCTCAATGTGGGAAGCCATGCTTTTGCCTTTTCACAGAACATTCTGTTTTTGTCCAGTCTTTGACTTAGTATTAAGTCCAGATTTTTGGTCATTCATTGTCCACATTCTGGGTTTTGGCACTCTGAGTTTCAACAATTCAAGCATTTGTCTGATGATGCCCCTTTCATTTTCCTCCTTCTGTAGTCACCCAGTAATCTTGTTCTCTGCTTTTCAGATGTCTGCACAATTCTATAACGATCTGCTTTGTTTGTGGCACTGCACAACATTGCTGTGCACATGCATCATTCTACTTTACCCTGTGATATGTTCTGTGGCATACTGATCTAATTGCCTTAACCTCAGTGGTACTGGTACATTTACACCATTTTACTTTCTATGTCTCTGTGGACTAAAGTACTATGCTGTTTCATGTAATGTCATTGCCATGACGACTCAAGTCATGACTGAAAACCGTCCTTAGACCAACTCACTCACCTGGTTAGCCACCCAAAATAAATAAAAGAATGAGTGCATAATTAAAACAAATTAACATAGTAGTTTTAAATGTTGTTTTAGATCAGTTTTAGTGTTAACCTTTAATATAATTTCAGTTGTTTTATTCTGATTAGGTTGGAGGTGAAAATGTCACTAACATTATCTGAATTTAGTAGTAGCTTAGATTGTACAGGCCAGTGTTTGTAAAGCAATGTTGCATGTCAGTTTGAGCTGTTTGAAGAGGCTGCAGATATTAGAGTCTTAAGTAAAAGCATGGAATATGAAACTGTATATAATGCTTTGGATAGATCTAAAACTAGGGATAAAACAATTTTGCCTTGTTTTTGTTTTCATGATTATAGCTTAATGACAGATTCTGTGCTACGACTTGGGTTAAATTCATTCTCTGTTGTGGAAAGTCACTTACCCTTTCTCTGATAGGTAGTTTACAATTCTAGGCAAACACATTTTCAGGTATTTGGATAAAGGGGACACAGTGGATGTAGGTCTGCAGTTGCTAATTCAGGGGATTTGCCACCTGCATGGAAGGGAATAAAGCAAGATTGTTTCAAGAGTCTGGGGACGATATTCCTGAAATGTTCCAATTATTATGCTTTAATTGTTGCTGGCACAAGATTCCGCTAAAGTATGACTGAATGTGCGCATTTGTTTTATCCATATAGAAGCATGTGTATAAGCTGACAGTGATACACTTGTCATTCTAGAAAAGGAGATTCATTCCATGATTATGCTATTTGATGAGCTGTAACTGAAATTATTACTGGCATTGTTCCTGCCAGTGACAACTGCTGATATCATTAAGGTTTTAGTAATCTAACAGAGCATTTTAGATGCTGGCGTTGTTTTGTTTGAATTGGGGCATCTTGTCTGCCGACTTTCAAAGTTTTGAAGCAGAAACAAACAAGTGAAAACTAGCTAGAAGAAAGAACAAGGAATGTGGCAAAAGTTATCTAATGAAGAACATAGTGCAGTTGTGTGGGTAACTTGCTGTAATAGTAGAAGCTTGAATAGATTACTGTTGTAGTTCTGTTGTTTATCTACCTCCCCTTCTAGAAAGATGTGATTAATTCTTTCTTCCCATGAGCAGGGTGTGTTATCTAACATGTTATGACATCAAACTTGAGAGAGGGATGGCTCCCCAAGCTCCACCTCAGATACCTAGCCCTCAGGGATCTGAATACCACTCAGACATATTAGTACTTATACTTTGAGTGTACTTGACAGGAAGATAAATTTGGGAGGCTAGGAAGCTCTGAAGATTATGCAGGTGTACCTACCCTTTTAGTTGCTCCAAAAAGGGAAAGGTTCCTGAGTTCTTGAAGACTAGCTGGACAGGTGGAACACCTGGCAATGAAGTCCCAGATGTAAGGAATACACCAACAGCGATCTGCTATCATGTTCGTTAGCTACTCATTTATGCTTTCGCTAGTTGCAGTGAACTTCCACAGTAATGACTGTCGATGTATCCTCACAGATCATGTCAAAACTCTGTGATCAAGAACTGAAATGGTGTTTTAGAGACCACACTGTGATTCCACCATCAGACATTGGCTAAACTCATCAAATGGTGCAACTTTCACTGAAATACTATCATTTTATTGGCTTGCTGTCTGTCCTCACATCCTTCAGAAGGTCTCCTCAAAAGAGCATGTCTGGCTTATTCACAAATGACTGACTGTAACCCGTTTGGTAGCGACACCTCAACTGAATGGAACTTCCTCACATTTTTTTTACTGGCGGCCTTTGCTGAATATCCTCCATGCAGGGCAAGAGTTGCTGAACCCACTTGTCTAATAGAACTAACTCCATTCTTGGCAAATCGCAGCAAAGGTTATGACGAAGTGCTGCTGTATTATCCAGGATTTAACTGTCTTCTGTGACCTTGTGTGTCCCCAAAAATTACTTCTCTACAGTCACTGTATATATGATTCCATTTTTCCTTTTTATTGTTAATGTTATGTTCAAAAAATCACTTCAGTGAAATAAAAACAGTGACCCAGTGCTATTTAGTGGTCCAGGAGATGGAGAAGCCAGACTATTTCAATGAAGACTGGGTACCCAGAGGCCAACTGCCCTTCCTGAGGGAAGAGTGTGGGCCTTTACCTAAGTGATTCCCCTTGAGAGAATCCCAGGAGCTAGCCTTACCAACAAAACTGCATCCTACACTGCACCCCTCCCCCAGATCCTTAATCTATAAAAGAATGCATTGAGCTTAACTGTTCACATAAGATCCGTGCACATATGTGCATCCAGCCCACACTATGGGTATTGGGGGGATCCTGGAATCATCTGTACAATATAGCAGGAAATAGCACCTCACATCATGTAATTAGCAGAGCATAGCAGTACAGTAACAGCCCAGTGACACATTTTTGTGACTGTAGCATCCTCTGAATTTTTAGAGTTTTTTTTTCTTTGGAAATCCTGATTTTGATAGTTGTGTTCTTTAAAACTTAGTTCCCCTTCAAACATTCATTGACTAGAAGTGCAAATCCCCATAACTGTGAAAGTACAGATATTTAAACATTTTGTTTCCTAAGGAGCTGTATCCCCATCCACCTATGTGTGGTTTTCCTTTACAACCAGTATTTCTAAATACAGCTTCTTTTAAGTTGGCTTACCTTGGGGAAAAGGGAAAGCAATATACCATTTTTACAGCTATGGGAATTTGCCCTTTTGAGTGTTCCACATACAGCAGGCACATGTGAAAAGTAATGAATATGTAAGTAGTTTTTCTAATTTTCCCATAAATGCTGCAGACAATTTACTGTAAATTAAATGCCTTAACATGCTGTGAACTAAACAGGTTAAAATTGTACATATTTAATCTTTCATTCATTGATTATTTCTCTCTGTCATCCCCACATAATTCATTTCAGGGTTGCGAAGGGAGTTTGAGCCTGCCCTGGAACTCGGAGGATGCAGGGTAAAGAAAGTAAACCTGAACAGGAGCCAGTTTTATTTTAATAGACATTTTCATGCTCAGTCTCACACACACACACACACACACACAGACACACACACACACACACACACACACACACACACACACACACACACACACACACACACACACACACACACACACACACACACACTGTCTGATACACTCTTTCAGAGTTCATGTCCATCTGTTTATAATCTGTAAGTTTTCCATTTCCATGTACCATGTCTTTAGGATGTGAGTAGACATAGGGCACCCAGGAAAACCCTTTCCATACACAGGGAGATTCAGATCCCCAGGAGGAGTCCTAATCCAGCCTTCATTTCAGTAACTGGAAAAAAAAAACTTTTTGTTGAGTGAGGTGTGAGCTATATTGAAGAACTTCACACCACCTGAAGAATTGCCCCGCTTTGTTTATTGAAAATATGCTAGCCCTAGACCAAGTGTGTTTCTTTTGCCCCTTGTTGTCTCCTATGATACTGTAATTCTGGCATTACTTTTGAGTATAACTTGTGGGCACATTGTAGGTTTATTGTTTTATGAATAAGTACATATGATAAGATGTACAATTTAATTGTTAATTATGGACCGTGTTAAGAACCTATAATAGTTGCTATTTGTTTTTAGAGTATTAAAATGTTTCTCAAGCTAAAAATTAAAAAAGAAATCAACCATACTTTAGAAAGGCATATAAGTTAATATGCATTGGATAAAATAGTTAATACAAATTAGTATTGTTGTGCAGTGCTTATAAAAGACTATCTTCTAGAAGGTGGATGTTGGTAAATACACTGCTGTGGGGGAGTGCTGTACTCTTGCATTTGTTTATACTTTGACAGACTGTTTATTTCCTCTGCATTGCTCTGTGTACTCTGAGTATCCATTTGTTTTTACATTTACAGGATATGTGCCTCATGTTTCCTTTACATATCTTCTAATAATTCCAGTTTACATGTAGCATATAGGTGGCACCAAATACTAATCTGTACGATCTACATTTGTTTATCCTTCCTAACAGAATGTGAGAATTTACTGCCATACTATGGTTGGTATGTTCTGGCATCAGATTTTATCTGGAAAGTACTTATCTTGCATGCTGTTTGACTGCTGAAGCCATGATAGTATTGTGTGTGTGTGTGTGTGTGTGTGTGTGTGTGTGTGTGTGTGTGTGTGTGTGTGTGTGTGTGTGTGTGTGTGTGTGCGCGCGTGTGTGTGTGTGCACGTGCGTGGAGTTGATGTCTGCATACAGATCATTATATTGCAGAATTTTCTTTTTCATAAATGTTGAACATGTTCAGTGTGACTTGTCAGTGGCTGATGTTTTTTTGTAATCTTGAGTATTATGAATGAAGTGGCACTGTAGCATTTGGTTACAAACACATTTAATAAGTTATTGTATAGGGTCATAAGGTATGCAGTCCAGGATGCCATTGAAGAGCCTAGCCCAATTCTCCAATTACCCCAGAGCACTGACCGGTTAAATTACTTGGTTATAGTCGCATGATAGACATATAGATGCTAAGGGAATCAAACCTGAGACTGCAGGTAGCAGATTAACAGCTCATAGTCTTAATCCTCTGTGCTGACTGCCAGACAAGGTTTCTGTTAAACTCCTAAAATCTGGCCTTTTCTGATGTCCATAGTAGGACTCAGACTTAGTCTCTTGATATGAAGTCAGTCTCTTTACATATGATGTGAATGAAACAGTCATTTTAGATTTAAGTGTTGGCATAATTATTATCTTTCCATGGTGCCCGGCAGAAGTCTGAGACAGTAGTTGTAGACACTCGGAGGTGAGATGGTTATCAGTATTATTCTACTGTTAAGGTTATGGTATCTTAGAGAATTTTCTTTACTCCAAGGTACAGAGATCTCTGAGATAGTACTTATTTAAAGCAGGAGTGTGCTGGCACAGCCCCTAATGTTGGGAGATTATGGGGATTAAACAATGTAAAGTGGTAGAGGGTATTTTGAATTTCAGCTTTTCCACAGTAGATTACTGTTGTATGATCATATTCATGTCACATACATATCCCATGACATCTCCCGACATACTTGCTTGTTGCCCTTCATTTTGTTAACACATGCAGTTGGGGTGTGTGGGGGGGGTCACTGTATCATATCAATTTTGGAGGTAACTTGAGTTCAAGGTGTTTCTTTTGTATGCACAACTATCTGTACTGTGAAAACCAGTCATTGTCAGAGTGGGAGGATATGTTAGTTACCTAGTCAAGCATGCATGCTGTGTGGAACTGTAATCTCTACGCAATGGTGATCATGCTGAATTCTGTAGTGCATGTTCCGTAATCTTGATTTCCGTTACTTTTGAAGTGAGGTGGAGATAGGAAATTAAAGAATTCAGTGAGTCCGACTGTGCGTGCATGCGCGTGTGCATGTGTGTACGCATGTGTGTGATGGGTACTGACATGGAATAGTAAGTCTATTCAGATGTGCATTAGAAGATCAGGGGCAACACATCAGGAACAGTCTAGAATGGTGCAGAAGGATACCGATGCTAAAGGCTGTACTTGAAGTAATGTGAGGAAGGATGTGAGGAAAGAGTACAGCAGCCATCTCCATGAAGCGGAGAGATGGAGCCCTGACTTACTGTGCTAGGATGGGCCAGCTGGGGAAGATGCACCTGATCAGTTAATACTGGCCTGCCCATTTTGGAGGTAGAGAGTAAGTGAAGGTACTTCTTGTAGGAAACACCACCTGACATGCTTGTGTGACAAAAGAGAAAAGGCCAAAGTCTGAGCAAGACACCGTAGGCAGTGCATGCACTTCTGCAGAACCATGCTTGCCTTACATAACTGTACATCGTGTGCATTGCATACCTTTTAACCAAAGTCACCCAATAAATGGGAAATGTTGAATTTAGTGCAAAGATGAAAAAAATCAAAGCCAACCATGCCAGTATCCAACTCTCACTCTACAGTACTTGACATAATTTGAGCATACAAATAAGACAACACCATGTAGAAAAGAAAGACCCATGACAGGGTAGTGTGGCATGCCAAAATCTGGTGGAAGGGGGTACAAATAGATCATAAGGGCATTGGGAGGATTAGATGGTCAGGTTGGTAAAGGGGAAAAAAGATTTAAAAGGAAAAAAGAACAAAAGACAGCAAAAGTAGAACTGCAGCTGTGATGAGAGGAAGGTAATGTTTAGCAGTTTTGGGAGCCCTAGTAATAAAATGAATCATTTGCATACAGTACAGTCAAGAGAAAGTATTGGTGTTGCAGACATAATAGAAATGTGAGCTGTGATGGGTAAAGACAGAAATATGGTGATGCCTGTTTTCAGTCTATGTAGAAAAATCATGGTTAGTGATGGCAGCACATAGACAGGATTGATGTTTCACTGGGGATCTGTCTCTGTCAATATTTGGTAAGTCAGGGCAGGCCGTAACAATAGCAGTAAAAACAAGTTGATGAATAGTTCACTTCATGTTTATGCCAACGACATTTTATTTTACTATTATACAGTGGTTCTTCCAAGTCCATGCCCCTTGAGTGGCAGAACACATTGGCTGGGATTTGTAGACAAACGCTTCATAGCTGCATACCACTAATTTTCAATAATCTCATAGTAAGTGCAACATGGCCCACAGCTGCTTAGATATGAAATCAGGGCTTGTGCATTGCTTGTAGGTGGTGAAAAGAAGTTCATGAGTAATTAGCAATGAAGTTTTATGGGGACAAGTGGCATTTGCAAGCTTAGTGGAGGTGTCATGATGTCAAAGTGCATGTGACTGGAGTGGTCATTTTCACAAAAAGATGCCTGAACATGCATGAAAACTGTGTGTACAACAAAGCCACGTGCATAGTGGCAGACAGGACAAGGAGGGCCAGCACAACAAACTGCCAACCCAGTTCATCATGTAAACTGTGAAAAAATGGGTGAGAGGAAATTAAAAAAAAAAAATCAGAAAACACAAAAGGAGGAAACGTAAGAAGTAACTGTAGGGGAAGCCGACTTTTATTGACACAAACACTGGGGCAACAGTAGTCGGACGTATAATGATAGAGGGTGAATATTTGGTGATAGGGGAGGATTGGATAACATGAGATTAACTTTTCTCCAACTTAATTTTTACTAATACTGGTGGGGCTCTGCTCTGGCTTACCAAATATGGTTAGAGAGAGAGTCCCTCAGACATGTTATGGGGCGTAACACACAAGGTGGTGTAATGTAGAAGTATAGATCAGCGATGGGGCAGTGGTCATGATTGATGTCACACTAACTCAGAGGCCAAACCACACAGAAGTTTGTCAGTTTTAAGGCTGACAATCATGTGCTGGTCTTGCACTTGATGACCTGATGATTAGGACCTCCCAGTTGCAGAGCTCAACCAGCCATGCCAGAAAATGCTCCACAGTTGTGAGATGGGTATCCAGGTGTGCTGATGAACCTCAGATGACACCAGCCTCTGTCACTGATGCCATGTCACTACACAGGACTCTTTTTTGGAACACTATCTGTAGAGGACCCCGCACTTGTTTCCTGAGCAGTGGTTACTGAGGCCACCAGTGACCCACATCCTCCTTCTCCTCCTCCTCCTCCTCCTTAGAGATGGGCCTTGTACCCACTGGCAAGCCAGAAGCAATATTGGTTCAACAGCACAAGCTGAGAAAAATAGATCTAATTAGTACTCGCATATGTTACACATACACGTAAAACTACAGTATAGTGCAGTGGTTCACATGGTGCATGCATCCCACCCCTTCTTGCCTCCTGTGGGATCTCTCCATGTTTTCCCTGTATGCCACCATCACTTTAAGACAAAGTAGGAAGAACTTATCATGGTTCTTGACCTGGAAAGAAGATGCTTACAGAAAATGTCTGCCTGGCTATCCCTGATCTTTGCATCCCACTGGTTAAGCAGGTCAGGATGACAGTACCACAGGTTGCTATAGTGATACCTACACCTTGTACCAGTACAGGTGATTCCAGTGGCATTTAGGGCTCTTGGCAAGCTCATGCCAGATGTCATCCTTAAGCAAAGGACAATCATGTTGGTCCAACAGACACTCCTGAATATCCCTGTGGAGGAGGAACAGGAAAATCTTATGCTTAGTTAGGCACTACATAGAGGATTTGCTGTTCCCAACACCTGAAGCAGCCATGATTACTCAGACAGGTCCACTGAAGAAGCACGATAGTCCAGTGCACATGCACACATGTTCATACATCATGTGATATAGACTGTAGTGCAGGAATAAGGTGCTTCAAAATGAGTATGTAGTGCAGACTCACAGTGCTACAAGCTAACAAAAACCATGCACAAGCATCTGGGGCACAGCCCCAGGATAAGCAGGATAGTGCCACCTATGATGATAGTGCAGTGTGTTACAGTATAGGTTCAGAGACAGTTGCAATAAGTTCCCCCTTTAACATCACCTCCCCACTATTAAGTTTGAATTAACACAATAAGAAATGCTGTCACCATAATGAGAGGGACTGCACTAATATGAAAAACTGTAGCATTGAGAGTTTATTGCATTAGGGCATTGGACTTTGAAATGGGATTGGTGAAAAAAGACATCTGATAGTGTGATCCTGCTGTGTATTGAACACCCTTGATGAACTGCAGCAACAGAGATTTAGAGGAGGTAGTGTATGTGCTTGGGGGGGGGGGCACTTCATAATTATGTAATGTTGTCTTTTTTTGTTGTGAGTGGAGGGCACACCTCTAACAATGTTGGAAAAAGGCAGGATATGCCACACAAGACATGCTGGCCCTCTTACATTGGGTGAGGCATGCAATAGTGTGTGTGTGTGTGTGTGTGTGTGTGTGTGTGTGTGTGTGTGTGTGTGTGTCTGTCTGTCTGTCTGTCTGTCTGTCTGTCTGTCTAGGGAAGGCAGGATATGCAGTGTGCTGCAGTGATTCAGTACAGTGATGCAGGAAAGGGTGCCATAATAACAAGCCCATAGCTGCAGGATGTATAGGAAAGGTGGGTAAGTGTTGCATAACTGGGAATGAGGAATGGGTCATCTTATGGGGTTTAGAACAGCATTCGCATATCGGACATGCACATACACTGACTAAAATGTGCAACTGACAGGTGTACACATTTTGTCATTTGCTTCATAGAGATGTAACAACTAGAAAAGTTCACCATCCAGAGGACTGATGTTTTACTGCAGTCCTTCTGCACACATGGCACATGCATCCTGACTAAAGGTAGTATGAGTAAGCCTTTTGAGAAGCAGGTGTGGCAGGCACTAGTAAAGGATGGCATTATTGTGTGTAGACTTAAGAGTCTACATCAGGTTCACCAAAGGCTAAACAGTGTGATACTGCATGCAAAGAAAACTGCCCAGGACATGACCACCACCGGGGTGGTTCACAACCACAGAAGATGGTCAGAGGTGGAGTCCTTGGTGTCTCTGTTTCAGAAGAGGAGGTGGGAGGGTGGAACCTCATATGCTGTAGTAACCTGGATGTCTGAGGTAGTCTGACAACTGCACAAGTGCCTATAGGGGAGTTACCAGGTTAGTATGGATCATTGTATTGTCTAATTGTACAGTGCAGTTCATATCAGGCCGGACAACTTCAGAAAGATACTTCCGTGTTATTGGTCCTCCTTGTATCTATCATGTGCAGGTGCATTACCCTCAAAACAAGGTTTGTAGGCACCCATATGATGATTACAGGTTCTGTTGTATAACAATATGCTTGCTGTGTGTGGCGGGGTTCGATTTGTTACAGTACTGCTACAGGTAAACTGTTTTTATGCTTTCTTATGTGTTCTACTGGAGGGCCTAACACAGGTGGGAGGAACATGCCTGATGTCAGCAAGTCACCTGTAGCTGACGTAACTGGCAGTGTGCATATGGCAAAGTCTGACAGGGACACTACCAACAACACTAACACCAGAGTGGTCGCACACATCCTCCCCATAGAGGCTGGCTGAAACCACATCACCAGATTTTGATGGGCAACCTGAAACCGTGAGCCCCACTCAGGCCACACAGGAGTCTCCAGTTCAGATGGAACCTATCAGCTGTACTGTTTTTGATGTGAACCAGCAATCAAAGGGAGAGGTGTGGCGATATGCATCACCATCATGACTCCAGGTCTGTCTCTGACATAGGTGGAGCACTTAGCATTAATCAGCACATGTGCAGATCAGACCTCCAAGTACAGGCAGCTGTGAAAATCAATGTACTGCACGTCCTGCTGAATGATGTGCAGCACCTGTCTGGCTTGCAGGTTGACATCCATTACCTTCACAGTGACAAGAGATGGAGAAGACAGTTCTGCTCAAGTCATTGTTGTCTACCATGGCATCTATTGGTGTATCTGTGCAGCAGATAGTAGTTATCCCCTGGTCTCCACTGTAAGTTCTGTCCAAGATCTGGGAGGATCTGGATGTGAGGTGGCTGGTCACAGGCTAAGTATGCTTAGGTGACACAAGACCATTCTTGAGATAGCATCACAGATAGCTCTGCCCACAGAGACCATCACACCTGGCCATGGCCAATCTAATTTACTTGGCCACCGGTGCTCCTCAAGATCCACCTCTATGACACTTCAACATGCTGCATGCTCTGGCTCCAGTAGTTCTACACTATCAGTACCCCATATAAATTGACAAATGCACCATACCTACACATAGCTGTCAGACTAGTCATGGACGTTGCATGTTGACTGGCTTCTGATGTGTGTCCCTTCAATCAGGATACAAATGCATTCTTCCAAGGTTCTACACCTTCCCTTCCATGGACCACAAGCTGAAAGACCACAGGGCACTGCAATCCATGTCACCAAAATTTTTGACACAGTAATGCCACGCTGCCACTGGAGGATGTGATCATTGACACTCTACAGCCTGCTTCCAGACTGTATGGCTAACACGTCCACTTCTCATTGTCCTGGCCCATAAATTTAGCATTGATGTCATCTGTCAATGCCCCCCCCCATGCAGATGATGATAAATATGCCGTGCCTAACCTGATTGGGAAAGGTAATAATCTTATGCCTATCTTGGCCAGTTCATGCACTGTTTTGCACATCTTGGATTTGACAACTCATACATCATTTATGTTGTATTGCCTATGTCATGGGCCATAGTTATGGAACAAATGCTCCCTCTTTGCCCATTCTGTGATATACTGCACCCACTTCTGACTCATAAGGGGTCCCACTGCTGCCTGTTCCTGTTCCAAAAGACAGCAGTGGTCCTTTTCTGCTGTTGCAACAGGTGCAGTGGGTCCTACTGGCATGGTTCCTTGTTGCTGAAGAGGTTTCCTCGCAACCACATTGTGCAACGTAAAGCACATTGCAAGTATCTGGCTGCATGTTTTGGATGAAAACTGCAGTGGTCTAACAGATACATGTGAGCAGTAGAATAACCCCTTAAATTGGCAAGACACTTGTTTTACAAGTTTCTGTGCCTCCTCTTATACAATATTATATGCCATCTCTGCCATGGTCTGGGGTTGTAGATGTGAGTTATCCATAATTCCAAAGTATATCTGTATACCCTGCATCACACACAGCATTGATACCATTACATATGTCCTGTTATCTCCCTGAATGGTAACTGTTTATAGTAGGCTGTGCAACTGCTGATAGGGTTGTGTGTTTCCACCTCAAAACTTTGGTGCAGATCAGGCATGCCATGGGCACTGCCTAGGTGGCACACCCATAAGCTGTTTGTTGTCAGTTAAGAGTGTGAACACCTTTCTTAATATATTTGACACCTTGTGACCCAGGTGAGTGGTTTGATGGCAATGTGGATGTAATCCATAGCTCCCAGGACCTCAAGAGCTGAGCAGTATATATATATATATATATATATATATATATATATATATATATATATATATATATTTTAAAACACCTTTATTGAATTATCACTTGTGACATATTCAAATTTACATTTGTATAAAAGTAATCAAACTGTATTAACAAGTTCTCATTTGCAAACATGCATCACATATATTGCTATATATCATCAAAATCCTGCATAGTACTGGTTCTTTTCTCTGCATTCTGTGGAAGTATATATATATATATATATATATATATATATATATATATGGTTCTCCATGTACAGCACTGTAAAAGTTTGTGTCTTTCGGCTTTTCCCGGTTAGGGGTTGCCACAGCGGAACTCCGGTCCGCTAATGATTGGCAGTAGATTTTTTACATGCCAAGTTTGCAAGCCCTGACACACAACCTTTAACGAAGGCACGCCCATTCACGCATGTCTCCACACAGAAGACGTTCTAGCTAAGAATCGAACGGCACAACGTCTTGCTGTGAGGCAACAATGCTACCGCAGCACCACCACCGCAGTGCAGTACAGCACTGTAAAAGTACTGGTATAAAATACACAAGGCTGACGCCTGCAAAATTCCTAGCATGTCCCCTATAGGTCATGGAAAGGTCCGTGTAGCTTGGATAACTGAAGCTTTATATAATTTGGTGTCCATTGTGATGGGCTGCTGATACCATCCCCTTTTATTCCGCATATTGGTGACATAATTCACCAAACTCTCATAGTGATATCCTTGTCCAGACACTAGTGGATCATGATCTGCTGATCAGCCACGTGCTGGTACATTAAGTGCTCACTGTACCAACTGCATTGGCATGGACAGTGAAAGCCCTGGCTCTGAGAGGGGCCACTAATGCATGAAGCAGTGCTGTAGCTGTTGTCATATACATTCAAATGTTCTGTACAGCTGCAGTTCTAGTTAGGAATAGTTGATTGCCACAGCACAAAATGTCTGCTTTACACATTCCTGAATCAACCCTCTGTATTTGATGGCATTATTTACATGTTCACTATCCCTCTTTACTCATCCATTTGAATGACTTGTTATTTTCCCTCAACATGATCCCACTGTGTCTCAATCAAATTTCTCCTGTGTGTCACTGCTCTTGATGCTGTTTTGTATGGCACACTGCTGAATACCAGTATTATGTCCATTCTTTAGAGTAGGAATATCTTGCCAAGAGTAGCTGTACATGTGGCCAGCATACCAAAGCTTGAGCCTTTCCATGCTTCGTACATCAGACATATGTGCTACACCCAAAGTGTAAGGTACACAAGTGACATACAAGCACAAAACCCTCAGAACGTCTTTGCTGTCAGTCTGAATGCAGTGTTTCATTTTTGGAATGCAGGATGTTCTTCGTGTTTCACTGCTGCAGTCATCACCTGTGGGTTATCCCTACTGTGGTAGCCCTTGGCCGGCCCAAATACCAGAGTCGATGTTTTTCTGCGTCGGCTGCTTTCAGTTGCTGACTGACATCAGGTCGTCAGTGCTATAAGGCAAGGCAGCTGGTGCCATTATATCAGTCTTTCTTGCTGTGGAGCCCGTAGCAGAAGCAGTTTGCAAGTGTGCCAGTTGGTAGCTACTAGAGTTTTGAATTACAGCTGAAAACGTTTAAAGCTAAGTACCCCGTTGGAGATCCTTTTTTCTTGCACTGACCGATGTCCGAAAAAGTTAACAATTGTCTCACTGTGGAAAGCAAATCTCACATTGTGACTTCCATTCATACTGCGTCACTTGTTTAGGCCCAGATCACAATGTCCCCCATTGCCAGTTCTGTGCCCTCTTTACCGCGAGAACAATTCATCATAGAGCTCTTATTGCAGCCGGGTATTTTCGTCTTCCGATTCCGAAATGGCATCCATCAGCAAAAAATTTGTAGACATTCCGAAAAAACGTAAAGATAAAGGTAAAGACAGACCACATAAGGCTAAGCCTTCCGACAACTCTACCGATAAGCAGGTTATCAGTTCTCTGGAATTCAGTGAGGTGCTTTCGTAGTCCCTGATGCCCAATACAATACTTTTGCAGGCCTCTATCGAGACCCTTTCAGAGTCCGGTATGCTGCAGAAATCTTCTTCATCTTCCATGCCTTTGGTGATCTCTGCCTCTGTTGGATCCGGAGCCGCAAGGCAGGCACCAGCTTCTGAGGAGGTTTCTCACCCTACTGAATCTAGACAAAAAATGACATCTTCTCATCCAACTACTGTTTCTCTCAGACAGATGGATACTCTTAGGCCTAGAGCAAGGCTACTCCTAGGAAATCTACCTCTAGCCACCATCTTTCTCCTGCTCCAACTCCACAAGCTCAAGTCCTTAAAATGGCAGAGGATCTTATCTCCCTTATCAGGACTAGTCAGGCCACAACGTCTAAAAGGAAAAGAGACCCTTCTCCTGAAATATTGACAAAACAGGATTCTGAGGAGTCTGATTATTCAGATTTTGAAGAGAAATGACAACGTCTGACTGCTTACGAGGATTCAGATGCAGACAGCAGCAAGGTAAGCCTCACAGGGACAGACCACCCAGGCTCCTATCCCAGTGTCAGCAGAGAACCAAACAGTGGACCACTTCCACTCCAAAGACAGGGAGTTCTAAGCCATCCCTCTGTGGCAAAAACTCTCTGACTCCCTCCCCCCCCCCTCTGCCCACTTTTCACTCATGAAAAATTAGGAGGAAGGCTCTCCCTCTGCAAGGAAAATTTGTTTTCTGTAACAAAGGACCAATAGGTCTTAAAGAACATTTTTCAGGGATACAAATTCTCCTTTAACAAACCCCCAATTCCAAGTGGGTACCCAGACTTACCTCCAAATTGGTGGGCAGAGGCATTGAATCAAGTCCAAACTCTCATATCCCAAGAGGCAGTAGGACCTGTCCCTTCAGATCAAAAAGGCAAAGACTTTTATTCCAGACTGTTCCTTGTTCCCAGAAAAGAGGGCACCTGGCACCCCATCCTGGATCTATCCATTCTGAACACCTCCCTGGTGGTCCCCAAATTCAGAATGTTAACTTTGCAGCAGCTGCTGCCTATGTTGACAAAAATGCCTGGTTAGTTACCCCAGATCTAAATGATGCCTACCTCCACATTCCCATATGGGAATCCTGCAGGAAATTCCTTCGCTTCAGAACAGGCTCACAACACTTTGAATTCTCTGTGCTACCCTTTGGCTTATCTACTGCTCCCAGGGTATTCACCAAATGCCTAGCCCCGGCCATAACCTTTTGCATTCAGGAAAATATACAAATTTACCCTTATCTGGATGACTGCCTCATTCAGACAGAGTGCAAAGAAAAGCTCCTCAAGGACCTCCTCTTTGTCAAAACCCTCCTAACCTCCTTAGGGTACACCATCAACAAGAAGAAATCAAAGCAAACAACCTCTAGGAAGATAATTTTTTTGGGAGCACTGCTGGACACAGCATCCCAAATGGCCTTCCTATCCCCAGAAAAACAGAGCTTCCTGCCTCTCTACTTTACCCAGCTGGCTTCCAGAAGTCACCTCACTGCGAGGAAGTTCTTGCAAGCCTTGGGGTACATGGCATCTTGCATCCTTCTAATTCCTCTGGCCAGGCTTCACATGAGAAAACTTCAGTGGTATCTAAAGAACCTTTGGTGTCAGCACTCTCGCCCTCTAGTGACCTCTCTCCCTCTGATCCCCTGTATAAAGGCAGAGTTTCTGTGGTGGGCAGGGGCCTGTACCAAGAACAAGGATCTTCCCTTCACCCTTCACCCAACTGGGCAGGCTATTACCACCAACGCATCAGACATTGCTTGGGGAGCTCACCTAGAAGGCAGGTGCACCCAAGGTCATTGGGATGCTCAGCACCTTCTTTTATACATCAGCCAGAAAGAAATTATGGCAGTACAAAAGGCTCTGACATCCTTCAAGTCCCATCTGAAGCCAGGGGCTCTCCTTATCAAAGCAGACACCACCACAGTAAAATGGTACATCAACAAATAGGGAGGGACCCAGTCTTACCCTCTGTGCAGGCTAGCCATGAATCTCTGGCTGACAGCCTCTTCCATGGGATTACACCTAATAGCCCAATACCTACAAGGGATCAACAACACCCTGGCAGACCACTTAAGCAGAAACTTACTGGACCCCCACGAATGGCAGCTCCACAGAAAAATGTTTTTACAAATCTCTTAGGAGTGGGGGACTCCGGAGGTGGATCTCTTTGCTTCGCATCTTAACCATCAGATGAAAAAATTCTGTATCAGGGAGTATCACCACCTAGGGTGGCAGGTGGATGCCTTGACCTTCCCCTGGTACACCCTCCTTGTGTACGCATTCCCTCCTCTGCCTCTTATTCCCAAGGTACTGATAAAAATAAGGGAGGAGAGACCAAAGGTCATCCTCATTGCTCCAGATTGGCCCAGACAACATTGGTACCCCTTACTGCGCAGCCTGACATTACAGCCTCCCAGGCAGTTTTCCCAGATCTCAGACCACTTGGCTCTGGTGGGGGGGGGGATGCTGCACCCAGACTTGCAGACTCTCAGACTCTCAAACTATCAGCATGGCTAATACTCTAAAGGCAAACAATGGACCCCAGTTAAGTAAATGGGTCCTACACATTATCACAGAGGCCAGAAGGCCCAGCACCAGAAAATCTTATGCAAGAAAATGGAAAAGATTCTGCTCCTGTAGTCAGTCCAGAGGGGGCAGTACCTCACAATCTTCCATCTCTCTTATCCCGGACTTCCTAGAGGAGCTACTTAATAGTGGCCTCTCCTTCTCTTCTATTAAAAATCCATGCCTCAGCCATTTCAGCTAATTTTGACACAGATCAGCCACTGTTCTCCCATCCTTTGATTAAACAATTCCTCAGAGGGGCTTTTAATATCAGACCTCCCAGAAAGCCTCCCACGCCAACCTGGGACCTGAATTATGTTTTGGAAAAACTAACCTCACCACCCTTTGAACCTGCTGTTTAGCAGAACTAAGATGCCTCTCCAGGAAGATTGCTTTTCTCCTAGCTGTTACCTCAGCCAGAAGAGTTTCACAACTTCAGGCACTAATGGCCATTGAGCCCTTCATCATTTTCCATGCAGCCAGGGTCTCCCTGAGGACTAATCCCTCCTTTATGCCCAATGTGGTACCCCAAGGTGGTATCTAATGTGACTCTCAACCAGGCCATACATCTACCCACCTTCTTTTCTAATCCTCAAAACAAGGGGGAAAGAATTTTGCACTCACTAGATGTGCACAGACAGCTCAGATACTATCTGGACTGTACTAAACCCTTCCTGAAAACAGACCAACTACTTGTCAGCTTTGCCCCAGGGGCAGAGGGGAAGCCCATTTCCAAGCAAACCATTTCCAAATGAATTTCACTCTGTATCCATTTCTGCTACAGATTACATGGGAACCCCTCCTCCCTTAAATCTGTTCAAACCCAATCCACTAGGGCAGCTTCCACTTCCACAGCATTCCTCAGAAGAGTTCCCACCAGGGAGATCCTGTTAGCAGCTACCTGGACTTCTGTCCATACCTTTACCAATGATTACCACCTACCTCTATTTTCTAATGGTATGGCAGGGTTTGCCTCTGCAGTTCTGCCTAGATCTCTTACTAATCCTGCCGCCCCTTTCCTCAGCTTTGGGAATCCTCCCACAGGTGATGACTGCAACAGTGAAACATGAAGAACATAGTACAGTTGTGTACACTTACCATAAATGTAGATGTTCGAGTGTATTCACTGTTGCAGTCCTGGTTTCTCTCCCTCCTTCACCCTTATATCTTCTTTCTTTAGGGAGACATAAGCTTCTCAAGGTGGCTTTTAGCCACCAGGACGACTTTACCATATTACTTAGGCTTCTGACTGGTTAGGGCAAGAAAAACTGATGTAATGGCGTTGGCAGCCTTGCTTTATAGCACTGACGACCTGACGTCAGTCAGCAAGCGACAGCATCCGATGCAGAAAAACATTAACACTGGTGTTCGGGCTGGCTGAGGGCTATCACAGCAGGGATAAACCCACAGGTGATGACTGCAACAGTGATTACACTCGAACATCTACATTTATGGTAAGTGTACACAACTATACTTGTACTCCAAAATGCAGAACTACTGAGCCACGGGCAGATACGTTCCCCATTAGAGTCACTTCCTTTTTCTTTTAGCTCTGTTTATTATAGGTTTGCATAATCCAGAAAGGGGAAATGGGATTGTGGGAGGCAGATTCCCCTTAAGGACAGACATGATAATTTGCCTTTTTTGCTTAGGTGGGGAACACAATCAGTGTTCTGTTTGCTGAGCTTTCATTCCCAGGACCCTGAAATCTTGAAAGTCAGCACCTACATCTTCTTGCTCATAGTACTTTGGCTTCGGAGTCTTCCCACCTGGATGTCCAGCCTTCTTTAAGAAAGTTGAAGAAATTGAAACCAGAGACTTCTGCTGTCCATCTCCTACCAGATGTCTCCATTGTGTCTGAAAAAGAGACCATGGACCATCCAGTTCCAACATCCACTGCCACAAGCTCATTGGAGGCTGATATGGGGCAGACTATTCAAATGTCCACTGGAGCTGAGCCAGCATCCTTCAATGACAAGAAGGGGAAACCTTTCTGGTGATTTCTGAAAGGATGGGGAAATTCTACAGATTCTTGTTGAGGAAGATGACTGGCATTCTTCAGTAGAGGAACATCAGGGCTGTAAACCTCTGAGGTTTGTAAGGATTGACATCCCTGTTAAAAGAAGCAGAAAGACATGCATATTACTGCTATTGCTAAGGACCCCCAGAAAAAACAGCAGCACTTTTTTAGCCAAGGTTTCTTAAAATCCCTGATGGGTCTGAAACCTCCTTCATGGGTTGTCATCCCTTTCTCCCATGGGTCTTTCTCCTCCTTCCACTCATTTAAAAAGGACTAGGGAGACTTATTTTTCTTCTGATGAAAAATATTTAAATTCTGAGGAGGAGTCTTTAGCTTATTTTTCCCAGAGTTATAAACCTGTTGCAATATGTTCTGATGAGGACTCACTTCCTCTTGATTCCCCAATGGAGAAAGTTTTCTTTGGGGATATTGTCCTTAATATGATGCATCATTTTAAGTGGGAAAGTTCTCAGATGTTTGACATGCAGAAGAGGAATATTATGATCTTCTTCAAATGGCTTCCCCTTGACCTTCTACAGTGCCTCCTGTTCTATAAGCCCAGTTAAGACACTTTTAGGTCTGCTTCTCAAACCCCTGAGCTTCTTCTCAACAGTCTCTTCTGCAAGATTTAGAGCTCACAGTGCTCCTCATTTGCAGTGTAGGCTGGACTTTAAATCTAAAAAAAGTCAGTTCTTATGCTTTCTCAGGATCATTTTTGGTGGGGGTTTCAGAATTCAAACTCTACTATGACAGTCCCCCCAAGGTCATTCTTTGACAGATTTCTTTCTGTACCTTCTTCTTCTGCAGGTGAGTTCCAAAGAGCCCCTGGGGTTCATGGAATCCACTATCTCTTTAGTTCCATTTGCCAGATTCCATATGAGGAAGTTCCATGGGTATCTGAGGGCAATTTGACTTGAACATTATCCCCTGAAGATGCGAATTCCTGTCTTGCCTTGCCTAAGGAAGGAATATTTTGGCAGATTAGCTAGATATTTTTAAGTCCAGGTCTTCCTTTTCTGGTTCCTTCCCCTCTTAAGAACTGTATATAGATGTTTTATACCAAGACTGGGGGGCTTGTTCCAAAAGCATGAGGGTCCTTGGAGTTTGTTCTCCTCAGAGGTGACCAGGCATATCGGTGTCAAGGAAATGAAGACTTTGACCTTGGTTTTTCAGGTTCGTTATTGTCTTTTGTCTCTAGGACTGCTCATTGTCTTTATAAACAACATCACGGTTATGTAGTAAATAAGCAATCATCAGAATCGAACGCAGGAATGGTTTAGGAGAGGCAAATTTCAAACCAAAAGATGAAAGGTTAATATTGGTGGCCCAAGATAGTGGGCTATGTACAAGTTGGTTTATAAAGTCCATTGAACATGTGGGAGAAACAGACAAATGTAGGTTTTGTAAAACCAAATTGGAAACTGTCACACGTCTTGTTGCTGGTTGTGACGTAGTAATGGCAGAAGGATTGTATACTGAAAGGCATAATAATGTGGCAAGACTGTTGCACTGGGGATTGTGCAAACTTTAAAATATTGAAATAGCTGAAAAACACTGGAAACAGGAGCCACAAACTAGCATAGAAAATGATGGTCTACTTCACATGGTATCACCCATTACCAACAGTTCAAAAGACAGTGGTGAGAAAACCAGATATAGTGGTCTATGAAAAGAAGACAAAAGTAACATTGATCATTGAAATCTCTACACCCAGTGACTACAGTGTCTTGCGGACAGAGAGACAACGTCATAAAATATCAAGATTTGTAGGCAGAAATGAAAGCAGTGTGGAAGAAAGATACCCATACATTTCCAATAGTAGTAAAAGCAACAGGTATTATAAAAAATAATCTACAATCGTATTTAGATATGTTACTAATACATGCAACTCCATACGAATTGCAGAAGGAGTCATTACTGGGCACATTGCGGGTGCTGCGAAGAGCACTTTTGGCTGACATCAAAGATTGAAACATTCATGAACTTTAATAGTACTTCGCCTTTGGAATAGGGTCCATTCCCATCATGGTATTATAAACCGAAAAGATTTGGAGAAATTAAAAAAGAGAGGAAACAAAAAATACACTTATCAAGGGAGGACAAAGCCTTAATGCCTTTGCATACTAACCCTTATAGCATGACTCTTTGCCAATTGCCATCAATTAGTTCTTTAGGCAGTCTATATCCCTTCAGAAAAGAATGTAGTGGAAGACACTTTGAGCGGATCCAGAACAGATCCTCATGAGTGGATGTTGCACAGAGAGGTTTTCCTGGACATTTTTCTTCAGTGGGGGGTACTCTTCAGGTGGTCCTACTTGTCTCCTTTCAGAACACGTAACTCAGCAAGTTCTGTTCCAGAGTGCCAAGTCCTCTGGCTTGGAAACTGGACACCATAGCTTTCTCTTGGAGTGGAATGTTCCTGTATGCACTTCCACTTCTTCCTCTGTTGCCAAAGGTCCTTTACAAAATTATGTTGGACAGGGAAAAATCTTGTTGTTGACTCCCTTTTGGCCAGAAGAACATTGGTTTTTCTTTCTCTTTCACCTGGCCAGGGGGAATCATCACAAGTTACCACACAAGATGGACTTAGGACAAAAGGGCTGTCTCATTCACCCTCATCTTCTCACCCTGTAGTTGACTCTCTGCGTGATAGGATTTTAATTCCTTTCTGACACCATTTTCCTGAGGATGTGATTCAGGTTTTATGAAGGCAAGGAAACCCACATCTCAAAAATCTTATGTAGCTAGGTGAGTAGAAGAGATTTTCTTCTTGGGTTAAGGATAATGAATAGAACACTTTCTGTGGGAATTCCTACTGTTCTTTCTTATCTGAGTCAATTGCTGTGTTCTGGTCTGGCATATTTTTCTGGCAAAGGTCATTTGTCAGGTATTTCTGCCTGCTTTTACCACTGGATATACCACATTCTTCTAGATTTAAGGTCAAACAGATTCTAAAAGATGTCCTTCGTTTTAGGCCTTCAATAAAACCTATTCCTCCTTTTAGGGACCTGAATTATGTTCTTGAAAAGCTGACCCATCCAACTTTTGAACTAGCAGCTACTTCCACTTTGAAATTTCGTACCTGCAAAACTGCCTTGTTGGTGGCCCTGACTTCTGCTAAAAGTCTCTGAACTTAAGTTTCTTGTAGCTGTTTCTCCTTTTCTAGTTTTCCACAGACAGAGGGTGCCTCTTAGGCATACATGTAAGATTGGTTTTAAACTTGTTAGTGATGTGTATTTGAATCGCAGTATCCCTTCTTTCCTTCTCCACAAAATAACAATGAGAGGATTCTCAATGCTTTGGATTTGCATAGACAGCTCTGATACTACTTAGATAAGATTAAAGATATTAGAAGATCCTAGCAACTTTTTGTTTCTTTTTGGGACAAGAAATTGGGTGTGGCCGTTTCCAAGCAGACCATTTTATCTTTGACTTCTAAAGCCATTTCCTTTTGTTACTCTCTTCATGGAAACAGTTTCCTACTTCTGTTGTACTAGGGCAGATGTCTCTTCTAGATCTTTTTATTTTGTTAAGGTTTTCGATGATAGATCCATTCTGGAAGCTGCTACTTGACCTTTTGCACATTTTTACTAAGTACTATAAGTAGGATGTGTTTTCAAGGGCAAGAGCTGGTTTTGCTAGGTCCATCCTCCATGTTTGGAGGATTTCTCAATTCCTTCCTCCTTCTCCCCCTCCCATTCTTTACAGTAGCTTTGTACTCTTCCTATAGTAAGGAGTACTGCAACAGTGATTAAGGAAGAACATAGTACAGTTTTGTAAGAACTTGGTATAACAGTAGATGTCCTACTTACCACTGTTGCAGTACATCCCCTCATTCCTTCTGTTCATTTCTCCTTTTGCCTCTGGCCAGGAAGACTTCTTTTCTTTTCTGGATGTACGTGTACTGTATTTTATTCTACTACTGCTGATCCTGCTCTTTTGGGCAGAAAAGTTCTGAGGGTTTTGCACTCGTACATCACTTTTCTCCTTCTACTTCAGGTGTAGGTCATATATCTGACGTACAGCCCATGGAAAGGCCCAGGCTTTGGTATGTTGGCAGTAAGTACAGTTGTGCTTGGTAGTGTATTCCTATAATAAGGAATACTGCAACAGTGATAATTAAGACATCCATTCTTATGGTAAGTTCTTACACAACACCACTTTTTTCTGATTGGTGCACCAGCTGTCTTTCTAGTCCGTGCAGCATCTGGTAGGCTTTTCAACGGATTATACATACATTCTGTAGGAGGGACATGGCAAAAAATGGGTTATCAAAGATAATTACCAGGCTTACAATTTAGCTGCCTGACACGCTATTGAATCATTTGTGATCATCTCGCACAACTGTGATCACAACTGAGCAAAAAGTTCTAAAATGTAAACAGCATCCGTAAGTAAGATAGCACACAGTGTTTTTCTATGGGGAGGTCAACCGTCCCTGTAACCCTAAATATGGGGTGCTGCACCCCCACACACCACTGCTGCTTACATCTATAAATTCTGAGGTCACACCATCATGGGTGAAACCCTCTAGTTATTGTACAGGTAAATGCTGATCCACTAGCATTTCATGGGCAAGCCTGGTTCTTTTAAAGTTGCATCCTGACTATATATACTTGAAGTTGATCTCAAAATAAGTAAAATGACTATATGTGAGTGACATCCTTGCCAGCAACTGGAATCATCTTGTCAAAGTCAGAGTGAAGGAAATAATCAAATCTGTCTGGGGGAAAAGCCTGACATCAGTTAGCCTGATTACTTCTTGGGACTTGGAGTCTGTCATGGATGTCAGTCGGCGGAGCCACTTTGTCTCCTGCTTCTTGATAGTAATCATGAAGTAAGATTGTGTATGCATTGCACTATAAAACATTTTTTGTTACTTTAAGCATACGGTGCTTATGATTAAATAGTGGTTGCTTCAGAAAGTTCTGCAGTGTTATTTGTCAACTGATTAAGTTATTGTGATAAAAAACAAGTATGTATACTGTACTCGAGATTAAGCTTGTCTATCAGTTATTTACTGTACATTTTAAGACAAAATGAGGCATCTGATTATATTTGCTAGTTCTTTCTTACAGGAGGTTTCCATTTTAGTGGTGAGCTGTTTTGCATGGTTTGTGTTTAAAATGCATTTTCTCCATTCATGCAGGCTAACATAGCATGAAAAGTTTTAAGGATGACAGAAACTGAGCCACTCTTACATTAAAATTTACATCTTGCTAATACCATATGAGAAATAAAGGCTATTTTATGAAACTGACAAATACAACATAACTGAAAAGAAAAACGTCTTTAATCCCAAGGAGACTTTTTATGGAATAAACTTATGCTGTGTCAAGCAAGTAGTGGACAAATTTTCAAAAGTTTGAGCGATTCCAAGTTTGGCAGTGATGTCTATATACTGATTTCTGCTGGATACAGACTTCACACTAACTTGTAAAGGTATCATTCTGGGTGATGGTAGACTTGCATTCAGGACCCGATTTTTACTTGCATTTGATACATGCATAGTGAAATTCAGTAGGTTTCACTCTGCATGTCCCTTAAGGTAGGGTGCTACAAGTCATTCACATGCAGATGGACTGTAACTAGGTCTTATTCATAGTTCTCAGATGTGAGAGACTGACGAACCCTCATAACTCCACAAATACTAGCATTGGTGAGACAGTTAATTCACACTCTGTTCTTGTTCAGCCTTTTAAGCTTGGCGCATGTATGCCTGACAGTGGAGCTACCAATTACCAGGACATTTCTCTCTGTACTCATGGAGTTAGGGGCAGTGGAAGTTTATACTTTGCAGCTTGGAGAAACTCTAATATATGTAAGTGTGGTAATATTGTATTATTAGATTTTTCTTTTATTTATTTTTTGTATAGAATTAAAGGAATGAGGTTTTCATTTTATTTTAGCTATATTGTTAACATTTGTAAACTATTATGTATTTCTTCTTGTCCATATATGCCTAATACCTTTGATTTGTTTTAAATTGTCTGTTCTTTTGGAGCTTTTCTCCCCGGGCCTCTACTGAAAATGGACATATATCCAGTTAGACTAGCCTGGTCAACAAATGTTAAATAAATAAATAAATAAATAAATACATAAAAATTTGTAACATTTATCCTCTTCATTCTAGGAGACGTTTTGATACTTTCAAACCTGTTGATTTGGTGTCTTTATAGAGTTGTGGGTTGTATTATGTGCTGCTTACAGACCAGTCCTTTAAGTTAGAGGATGACCTCAATGTTGTGTAGGTACTGTTACTTCTCACAGATCTTATCATGTATGTCTGGTAGTATTTCATTGCCTAGGAACATGAAGCTTTTACTACACTGTCTGTAAGAATACCATGTGGGAACCAATGGGATACAAGTTAATTCGTCTTCCATTTGGGCTGTGTAGGTCTTGTATCTTACAAAGTTCTAAATGCCACAATATACAGTAAGCTGTTTGGTCAATGGGTGCAAAGGATCTTAAGTGTAAGTGGTTACAGTAGCCATATTAATGGCAGCAGCAGTGGTTGTAATAAATAACTACAGTTACATAGAATTTAGGCAACAAGCAAGACAAGACCAACAAAAAATAAGTGTGACACAATAACAACAGGAACTTCAAAGTGTGGGGGGGGGGATAAAGTGGGTACACTAAGGCTATATGTGGTCTGAGCTCCATTTAAGTAATTTTAGGTCTGTGGAATGGTCTACCTCCACTGCTGCATGATGAAAAACACTGAGCACCCCATCCAAACGGAGCACAGAGGAGCACATGTATTGGCAAGTTAAACAGCAAAGAAAAAAAGCCAGACAGCCTGCTTATGTGGTAGGAGCAGAGAATTCACCCAGGACACCCACCAAGTTACTTTTTTTTCTCAAAATAAATTCTTGTTCCCCAAAGCAGAACTTTACATGCAAAAGAATTGCTGTTAAACAATTAGCAGCAGTAGCTTTTTGCTATTTAAAATAATCATGTAAAGGTATCAATAGTAGTCATGTCCAGTAAAGAAAACCCACTACAGATCTTTTGTGTAGCTCTTGCAGTCCAATCAAATGGAATGCAGAGATGCACAAGTCTCAGCAATTTAAGCAACATAGGAAAAAGCAGTCAATCTGTAACATGCTGCTTGTTTCCTGGGAAGAGGAAAGTCGGTGTTTGACTAACATCTACTGCCCAATGCACATTGTCACACTATTTACATTGTTGTTCTTGCTGTTATGTCTTTTGGCTTTTCCCGGTTAGGGGTCGCCACAGCGGAACTCCGGTCTGCTAATGATTGGCAGTTGATTTTTACGTGCTGAGTTGCCAGCCCTAACGCACAACCTTCAACGAAGGTACGCCCATTCACACATGTCTCCACGCAGAAGATGCTCTAGCTGAGAGTCGAACCGGTCAGCGTCTTACTGTGAGGCGACAATGCTACCGCAGCACCACCACCGCGGATTTTACATTAATTATACATAAACTCTCCTTGGTACCTCCACCCTCCATATACTGCTATGTTGAGGCTGTTTTACTTTGTATGCCTAGTAAATCATATCACCTTTTAGATGGCACTTTACCCCTTCACACATAACCTGCTATTCATCAGATATTAATGTCAGTATTAGAATATTGTTAATATTCACACATTTTACCACAAATAACTACTGCCTGTGGTTGTGTTACCCAAGTGTGTATATGTGTACTGCTATTATATTTTTTAACCATCACTGCTTGTGTAGCCCTTCCTCCAGCATGACAGTGTCACACATCATGTATTCTTTAGCATAAATATATGTACAGTATTTAATATTTTTCATAATTTTTGCAAACACTTTTCATTAAATCAAGCCATGTACCATATCTGATGTTGATGTCTTTACTGAGGGTACCTAACATATGCTGTCCGTGTAGATGCCATCTTGCTTCCTAACACACACCCAACTTTCCACAAGATGTTAGTGTCACTATTAGAGTTGCCTTAATATTAATACACTGTACCTCAAATTAGTACTTGCATTTCTTGTTGTTTGTAGTTCCCAAGTGAGTTTAGCATAATTTTTCTCCTAACATCCAGTGATTGCATAGGCTTCTCTGACATAATTAAAGGAAATAAGGAAAATATTTTTTATTTTTCATAAATGTTCGCAAAGATTCTTCAGTAACTCAAACTCCGTGCATCCGACAGTTATGTTTTCAATGTGGATATCTCTCATATCCTCTCAGCAGGCTATAAAGCAGAGAAGCACAGAGTTCATCTGACTGAGCAAGTGTAAAATGAACTTATTTGTTGTGAACCAAATAGAAAACAATACACAGATAGCAATATAAAACTGTTGGTGATAAATGCATGTCACTGGTGATTTAAAGTATAAATAAAAATGCACAGTGTTCTGTACATGTAATGCATTTTACTCCTGTGAGTCTAAACGTAGAATACACAGAACAACCAAACGAAAGCAGTACTCTTGTCTGGTTATGCAGTCTTGTTCAGTGCCAGCAGTAAACTAATCTCACTGACAGTCCACCTTGACTTGTGTGGTAGAAATAACTGACTGGGTAGTACTGACAAGAACTGCCAAAAGTAATGATTTTGTTTTTCATCTTAGTGCAAACAATGGCAGCACCTCAGTCCAGGAAGTAAAAATAAAAAGAATGCCTATGTACTGATAAAACTGGGCTAGTGGCTACATGCAACAGAAAAGTTAAAACCATGAACTGAAACTGTAATGCAAACTGTTAAACTCTTAGGACAATCAAAGAATAAAAAGTGAAGGTTGCTGCTTCACAGCACCAGATTCTAGAGTTTCATTCTGACTTGCTTTGAGTTTGTATGAACAGATGTTCTCCCTGTGGTCCTGACGGATCATTGTAAGTATTCTGATTTCATATCACATCCCCAAGTCACGCTTGCATGTATTATCACAATGACACAAGTATGAACAGTGTTTGGACTTTTGGAAGAGTTCCATGTGGGAATGGGTGGACATCACGGTCCATTTCTGAACCCACTACTGTTCGTACTGGTGATGGACAATGTTAGCAAGCATCGGAGGGGAGACATGAACAAAGCTGCTTTTTGCATATGATTTTGCATTAAAAGCAGAATCTTAAGAGCTTCATCAAGTGATAGGAGAATGGAATGCTAAACTGGAGGCGTATGTGATTTAAACTGCATACAGGCATGGCAGCATATGGGGGAAATCAGAAGAAGCTTATAATTGGCATAGAAGAGAAAATAGTGGAAAAGGTTAATAGCTTCGTGTATCTGAGAAGGGTGATTAAAGGTAAGGGAAGTCCAACTGAGGAGGTCAAAGAGGTGCTGCAGCCAAATGGCACAGAGTGTCGGGGATACTATGTGACAGAAGAATGCCAAAGAAGCTAAAAAGTAAACTGTAAAAAAATGTTGTGCAACCTGTACGTCCAAATAGTATGGAAACCTGGGCAGTAAGGTAGAGCAGCTGAGGAAACTAGAAGTGATGGAGATGGAAGTGCCTGAAATAAGCAGTAGGATGCTCATGGTGAGACAGACGGTGAAATGACAGCATTGGGCTAGAAGCCAGTTGCCGAGCATGTCAAAAAGAACAGATTACTGTGATTAGGGCACATGTGCAGGAAAGCAGAAGGTTTATGAAAGACAGGAAGAAGGCAAGAAGAGGAAATAAGGATGTCCAGCCAGAAAGTTGATGGATTTCATGAGAGAAGACCGCAACAGTTGAGCAAAACTATCTAAGAAGGTAGGAGAATGGCACTGAATCAAGAGAGGTGGTGACAGATGATGTCACATCTGGACCCCATGTAGGAAAAAAATGGAGAAAAAACGGATTGATGATAACTTTCTCAAAGACATGCCAGGTTGCTTGGCTTGATATTCTGAAAACTGTCTGTGCATATAGGTTCATAGGTTCATACTAGGCTATCTGCCCAAGGGCATTTATAAGCCTAGCCCATAGATATGTGGCTTTCGCCACCCCTTTAGTTTGAATAAAACTATGCCTATTATTTTGCTGTGCCTCTGTCAAGCAGTGACACTGAAGTAATCCCTGGGGTATATCTGCGATCTCCTATCCATTGGTCAAGATTCCTCTTGAACAAGGCCAGCGAGGTGCTCTGCCTCACATGTACCGGGATTTTGTTCCACAGCATAGGGAGTCTCTGGGTGATGAATCTGTCCCTCCAGCACGTCCTATTAATAACCGTGTCAAGGTTTAAGTCTCCCGCCCTTGTGGTTCTGAGGGATCTAGATTTTATGAGGTGAAGCATATTCATCAAATCTGGGTTTGACATGGCCTTATATGTCAGGCACAGGTCACCTCTGAGCAAGCGGTATGAGACTGAATAGAGCTGGTGTTCTTTCAGTCGGGCAGCATAAGACATATTTTTGAGACCCTTTATCCTCTTGGTGAGGAACTTTTGGGGCCTTTCCAGCTGCTGCAGGTGTCGAGTCAGATACATTCCGAATGGGGCATTGTACTCAATCATAGGTCTAATGAGTGATGAGTACAGGGGGACGATGACCTCCCTTGATCTAGATGTGAATCCCTTCATGATCAGGTGGGCAATGTAGAAGGTTTTCCTGACTACTTTAGCAACATGAGTGTCAAACGAAAGGCTAGTGTCAACCTGGGTCCTCAGGTCCCTGATGACTTCTTCTGTGCTCAGTGGATTGCCACCTATATGGTAGCTAGGGGTAACCTTGTTTTTCCCGAAGGGTATGACTATGCATTTCTTGGCGTTTAACTTTAGGCCATGGCTCTGGCACCAGTTATCCGTTTCTGTGAGGCCCTTCTGAAGGATATCTGTGTCAGAAGTGTTTTCGACTATGGCCCAGTTTGCAGTCATCTGCAAACTTTGTCAGCCATAACCCTCCTGTGTTTGCTTGTACTTCAGAAAAGTAGATGCCGAACAAGAGTGGACCCAGGACTGAGCCCTGTGGTACACCACTTGTGACAGGCTTTGAGTCTGACATGGCTCCAGCAACTCTGACCCTGTGGGTTCTGTCACTTAGCCAGTTTGCAACCCATCTTGTGATGTATGGGTTTACATTCAAGCTGATGGGTTTTTCGATGATACCTGAGTGGGGTATTGTGTCGAAGGCCTTTGCCAGGTCGAGGTAGGCTGTATGGACTGCCTTTCCCTCATCAATGGCCTTGGTGACTGTTTCGAAAAAGTCAACCAAGTTTAAAAGGCATGATCTGCCTATGACAAAGCCAAACTGGGTTGGATCCAAAGTCTGCAAATTCCCTATGTCTTTATTTATGAGTTCCATTATGATCCTCTCCATGGCTTTGCAGATAAGGCTTGTCAAGCTAATGGGGCAGTAATTTCCAGGGTCGGTGGAGGCACCGCCCTTGTGAAGTGGGACCACAGTTGCCGTGCGCCACTCCTTGGGTACATATCCTGAGGTGATGCTAAGATTAAACAGCTGTCCTAACTGTGGGTTTAATTCCTGATTGAGTTCATGGAGCACACAGCCGGGGACACCATCCGGTCCCATGGATGCTGTGTTTTTTGCCTTGGAGAGAGCAGTTCTCACCTGGGCGTTGGAGATGTTTGGGGGGCTACAATCCTCTGGTATAGATATCTCTCCTTTTGGGGGGGAGGGGGGGGTTTGCACTGAACCTGTCAGCCAGTATGTTGGCAATGTGTGTAGGTTCAGTAATCTTCACATCATTTTGGACTAATTCTGAGCATATCTGGGAGTTTCCTCCTAGATTTCTAACATAGCTAAAGAAGGCCTTATGATTGTCTTTTGTGTCCTTGGCAATTTTTCTCTCAAAATTAGCCTTGGATGATTTTATGAGAGCTCTTAGTTTTTTACTTAAAATGATCAAAGGTGTCTTACCTTTCAAGGATTTTGCTCTATCTTGTAGTAGCTTCCTCCTTTTGTTGTAGAGCTTGTTTATGGCTGGGGTCCACCAGACTGGATGCTTGACTTTGGTACAAAGAGTCTTAGTTTTGTTTGGGATTGCCTGATCCATGCAGTCCTGTAGGTGCTGGTAGAAGGCATTTGTAAGTGATTCAGCGGTTTGAGTAATGTTTACCATTGGCTCAGGGGCCTTAAAGGAGACCACACTAGTTTTTAGAAGTGTGAAGTCGGCTTTTGAGAAGTTTTTCACTGTGGTCTTTTTTATTTCAGGTGGGGGCGGGATGAGGACCTCCAGCGAGATTAGTTTATGATCTGATCTCACCAGTGAGGGGTATACTTCCGGTGATGAACATTGTTATCCCATGTTTGTGATGATGAGATCAAGTATGTTTTCTCCTCTTGTGGGGATGGTGACTAGTTGTTCCATGGCGTTTGAGTTTATGAACTCCAGGAACCTTTGGGCTAGAGAGTTTGGGCTTGAGTAGTGTTCCCAGTCTATATTAGGGTAGTTGAAGTCACCTAGTATGATGGTGTTTGGAGATACATTTATCCCCTCCAGTGTTTTCAGG
This sequence comes from Protopterus annectens, assembly GCF_019279795.1. Lineage (NCBI taxonomy): Eukaryota > Metazoa > Chordata > Ceratodontiformes > Protopteridae > Protopterus > Protopterus annectens. The sequence continues at coordinate 896,334,815 of NC_056744.1, read as the reverse complement.
AAGGCCATGTGAGGTTCCTGAGTTTGAGAGGGTGGCCTGTAACATGCTACAAATTGCAGAGCAGTCTTGCCTATGGTTAATTGCACCTGGATGGTCTCCGATGCATCGTGCGTTGCTACCAACCTTGAGGTGTGGGTGTCCTTTATGAATATGGACACCCCCTCCTTTTTTGGTGTTGTCCGGATTTTGGGGCCAGAACGCATGATATGAGGTGAAACCTGATAGTGCTGGCGTGCTCTCAGGAGCCTTGAACCAGGTTTCTGTCACAGCACAGACATCGATGTTCTCCATACTGAGAAGGGCCTCGAGTGCGTGCATCTTGAGATTGAGACTTCTGGCATTGAGCAGCATTACCCTTAGTTTTTTCCTTTTTGTGTTCTAGGGTGGTAGGTTTAGAATTTGAGCCTTGCCTAAAAAGGCACTATGGGGTGGCAAGAGCCTTTGCCAATATCCGGAAGCCCAGGGTGACAGGTGCAAGCCGTCCCTTGAAGCAGCTTGGCTTGTCCAGCATGTCATCCCAGGCAGACAGACATTGGATCCCCTTTGAATGACACCAGAATTTAAGCCAATTGTTAAAGTTGATCATCTTATCACTGTATTGTGGCATCATTCTAGGTGAAGGTAGGATACTGCTCAAGGTCAGGGTCATACCTGCTTGGGCTACATAATCAGAGAGCTCCTCAATGTCTCTTTTCATGTAGTCCAAGGAGGTACGTCTCAGGTCGTTGACACCAGCGTGGACAATGACTGAGTCGTACTTGTACCTGCTGTTGAGAGACCTGAGTGCTTGCGTTATGTGGTGGATTCTAGCACCCGACAGGCAGCTTACTGTGACCTTCTCCTTACTCAGTCTGGTGAGCGGGACGTCAGTGTGTCTGACTATAGAGTCACCAATGACGAGTGTGTCTGGCATTGTGTTTGGCCTTAAGGGCTGTGACTGTTTGACACTCTGACTGTGTGGTCTATGTGCTGCATGTGTTTGGTCCTGAGGTGGTAGTTGTTTGGGTGTCTGCTTTGGTGGCCTCTGCTGTTTTGGTAGATTTTTGATCAGAGCCTCCGAGTATGTCTTTGTGTGATTATGTGTATGATTTGAAGTTGTGATGGTAGTATGTGTTACTGGGTATGTAGTGTGTGTGGTTTCCTTCTCCTCCTGTCTGGTCTTGCCAGTCCTGTGTTGAGAGAGCTCAGCCTCCAGTTTGGCCGTATAGTTGCATCTCTCGCAAGTATTTGTTTTTTGTGGGAGAAGGAGAGGATTGTCTGTGTACATGAGACAATTGCAACATTGCCTCAATATTCCCAGGTTCACCAGTTGAGCAGGAGAGGACACTAGCAACTGATCCCTCGACATGCTAGAAGTAATAGATAAAAAAAACTTACAAAAGACTCCGAGGGATGTGGGTTCTAGGCTGGTAGGGTACTATCTATAATAAAAGTGCTTTATCAAGGTGCAAGTACTATAGGAGCAAGTGCTAGGCTTTAGAGATAGAGAATAGTCTACTTGGGAATCAAGTAGAGATGAACTTTTTAGTTATAGGATACGCTGGTTAGATCAGCAATACAGTTCGAGGAAGGTAGTTATAAGGGAAAATCTGAAGAGTGGAATTTAGGTAGCCCGAATAGTTTAACCGCCGCTGCTCTTGTGCAACAGTGGCAACTCCGCGCTAATGCGTGCTTTATAGCAGGGGGCTGGAAAAAACAGGAAATGACCCAAAATGGCCAACGAATTACTAGTTTCTGTTTCTAACCATTCCTCTGAGGACAAACAAGCAGCTCAGTACTCCCCACTCCCACTGGTGAGTAAAGAAACTACCTCTGGCCACACAAGAAAATGGAGGAACACAGAAACCAAATTCAAAGCCCAGGGATCAGCAAAATCTGATCACTGGAACAACTAGCTAGGAAAGTTTAGGAAAGGAGAAGTATTTTTTTTTTTTTTTTTTTTTTTTTTGCAAACAGACAGAAAAAATGCAGTAAATGCTTTGTTTTCGACTAAATTGCTATCAAAGGCTGGTACACTTGAGTGTATTAGCCTGTTTGTTACTTTTAAGCAAAACTTTAGCCAACAAGTGCAATCAACAATTTAAGCACACAAAAACAGGAAAATAAGGTAATAAAACAGTAATATAGGCACAAACAGTAGTCAGAAGGCTCAAAAGATCGAAAAATGCAAAATAAAAAGTTTAAAAAATACTTATGATCAAGAAAGTTGCTTTTTCTGCTCTCTGCTGGCTTAGGAACTCTGCAGAGGACCACGAGGAGCTATGCCAAGTTCTCTAATGCCAGAAAAGCCCGCCAAAGCGTGCTTTATAGCAGGGGGCTGGAAAAAACAGGAAATGACCCAAAATGGCCAACGAATTACTAGTTTCTGTTTCTAACCACTCCTCTGAGGACAAACAAGCAGCTCAGTACTCCCCACTCCCACTGCCTACTTATATTTGCCAGGCATTACTGTTTTTCATAAGCTGTTTTCTGGAATAAGGACACTGGTTGTGCCTGATGGTTGTTTGTAAGTAATGCTATTTATAGCCCTAAAATCGCTAATCTAAAACCCTGCCCTAACCTTAAAGCTAACCGTAATCTGTGTTATAAACTTGAAATTTTAACATGTGCTTTAATTTTACCTCTGAACTGGCACACTGTTCATATTTCTTGAAAAGGTCATACTTACACTACTTCTGCATATATTTGAAGTGAAAACTGTAAGTAGTTATTGCCATATTTGACCTTGTGGCCTATGTTCTGGCCCCAAACAGATCTAGTTGCATATGCCCATGCTTTTATTTGATATACAACACGTAACAAATTGTTTGTCATATTTATAAAACATTGAGCATCGGTTTATATTTGTAACACAGCTTTGGAATAGATAGAAGTGTGAAGAAAGTCACTGACTGGCATATAATATGAATTGGATGCCATAAACAGTAAAATTAGAACTAGGAAAAGCAAATTACTCAACTCATTGCAGCCTAGTGGCACCTGTAGGCATATCTGTAGTTGCATCCAACTGACCCCTCTAGGTGTCAAATATTGCTTGTTCATATTTGCCTTATTGATGTCCAAACCATGCTACATACAGTGTATTAGAAAATTTCATCTTAAAGCTTACAGGATTGCAAACACAAGTGTATTGATATTTAACCTCTGCCTAGTGCACCTAAAGAGATGAACAGCAACAGAAGTGTAAAACAAGTCTCTGCCCAGCATGCAATGTGTATTTTCTTCTTTTATTACTTTATCTGGGTAAATAGCCTGGTCTATAAACCATTTCCAGCCATTCAGTGACATTCTACTAGGAATAAGCCTCAGTGCTGTAAATAAAAACTGACATACGTGGGGCATTTTACATAGACAGTCAGTAAAGCTAATGTGTTTCTTGATACCTACTGTAGTCTAAAATAATACGTACCTGCTGACAGAAGTTCAGTATTTTAAAAAGTTAGGTAAATCTAAAAGCAGTATAGAATTATTTTTTTCAGTCAGAGGTCATGTCTTTAATTTTTTTAGAGTTGCCATCTGTGCCAGCTTGTGACTTCAAAGCCATTGGGAGCTGCAGGAAGTAAATGAATGAGTGGTACTTTGTTACCTCAGATTAATGACAGTTTAATAGTGAGCAAACAGCTGGAGTTTGTCACTTTCATTTACAAGCTGTCTCAGTACTCACTCAGTATAGACACTTTAGAGACTATGTACACCCAGGATGGATGATACTGAGCAAATTAAAAAAAAATGTAAAGAAGCAAGTTATTATAATGCTCACAGAGATATATCAGGTTGTTTTATTCAAATGCAGTAGTCCTGCCAAGCCAGATTGATGACTGTTTAACTGTGATGAATTTACTGCAAAGGTCATTCAGTTTCATCCACAGACTACCTCTTTGTCTGCCAGTTACAACCAGTTTGACTGTGTACACCTCGGATGTCTGATTGTGATGACATGAATGAATGAATACATAAATAATGGACATAGTAATGTACTTCAACTTGTTGCTGTCCCACACATTAACTGTCCCCCAACACACAGTGGTGTACCACAAATTATAACTATTTACTGCACACACCTTAGATATCTACTTGTGTTCAAATGAATGAACCATCACAGGTAATGGCCACCATAATGCATTTCAGCTCATTGCCATTGTATACAAACAGTGCAACCCACTGCACATGTATACACACACACAAGTGCAGACACACAGTGTGGCCACCAGTTACTTCCACTTTATTGAGACTTTTATTTTTGTTTGTGTAGTTAGTTGTGTTTTATTACTGGTATGGTCCATTTGGGTCATACAAGACCCCTTTTAGCAGAGGCCTGGGGAATAAACCTTAAAATAATATTCATTATAACAATACAAAGAAAAAAAACAACTTATAGATAATAGAGAAAACAATAATATAAGATGATAAAATTAATGACTTTGCCACTCCTTCCTTCTCCCTTCTCTGGGAGACACTCATTGTGCAAAGTGTCACAGTGGCACAGCAGTTAGTATTGCCAACTCACAGCAAGAAGTTCTCCATTTCAGTTCTCAGCTTGGCTGCCTTCTTTCTGGAATATTCTTGTCCTGCCTTTGTTCACACAGGTTTTCTTCTGGTGCTCTAGTTTTATCCCACATTCCAAAGACATGCAGTAGCTGGATTGAAGCTGAACACATAAACTGAGTACAGTTGTGTGTGTGTATGTGTGTCTGTGCACGCGTGTTTGTTTGCAAGCATGTGTGCATGCATGTGTGTGCATTGTATGGAAGTACAACTGTAACAAGGCTTGGCCATCCAGCAGTGTAGATTGAATCTAGGTGGCTGTCACTGTTGATGTGACTCCCCCAAACATATATGGAAAAATGAGATGTGGATGGTTGGAGAAAGAATAGATGCAACACAGTGTAAAATATACCCAGTTTGTAAAGAGAGGGAGAGCTATGGAGGGGGTATAATAATTGAGAGTTAAAAAATGTAATTATGGAGACAGATGAGCAAGGAGGCATTATTAAATGGGAGATGGTTTGCAGGGAGAGGTATTTAGTTTAAGTGGAAAGGTAACTGTTTAGAATTGGAAGAGAGTAAGACAAAGGACAGAGCATGATAAGAGGGAAGGACTGGGGTTAAAGGAAACAAAATCTAGAAGTAATTTTATGTATAGTTGTACAAGAAAAGCAAGAGACATAATGGTGAGATTAACCACTTGAGCTGGAATGAGAGCACTGCCAGGAATTAAATGCATTAATGACCTGAGATATAATTCCCTAGACTATATGCAGAAAGACATTACTGATCTCTCTGAATATGTGTCTTAGGCAGGTATGTAGCCTGCATTGAGCAATGTTTTACCTTTACCAAGGATGATGCCTTACTGTGAACAAAAGATGACCGACTTCAGTAATTGGGTCTCTCTGGTGCCTTTCCGGGAGGATTCAATATCTGTCTTCATGAGAGGACATGATTAGTAAACCACACTACTTTGTTACAAAGGATGGTCTGCACCCATCACCCTATGCTGATGAATATTGGCTAAAACTGTAACCATCCCTTTAGAACTTTTTTAGGCACTGCCAAACTGATAAAACTACCGACATAGCAAATAAAATCCAAAGAAGCCTAAAAGTGCTAGGAGCCTAAATAAGAAACTGTGCACCTTACAAGCCCCTCCTCACCCTGGAGAATATAGATACTTGTGCTGTTACTGAAGCATGGTTTAAATCTGCCGAAAGTACTCCCAACAGTCCATCAGCTCTACAGACAGGGGCAAAAGATGGAGGAGTCTCTGGCAACAAGTATAACTCTAGGTTGTTTAAACTTGATACCCTGGAATTTATCCATGTGCAAATCACCATAGACAAAGTCCCATACCAAATCCTAGCAAGCTATAGATTACACTCTGTCCCTAAAATCCCATAGCTCGTACCTAGACCTACTGAAGACACTCACCATTAAATCAAATACCCTGTTCATGGAAGACTTTAACTACCCCTGTATAGACTGGGAAACATATACTGCCTCATATTAGCAAGCAGAATGATTCCTGGACTTTATCAACACAAATACCCTTGATGAGATACTATGCACACCCACCAGAGGTTCACACATACTGGACCTGGTACTAACCAGTATGGGAGAGCACCCCCCCCCCCACCCCATGTCACATCGCATCCTCGTTTGTTGAGGTCAGATTACAGAGCTGTCTCAGTCAAAATAAAAAAAAAAAAAAAACAACTCTGGAACCTCCATCATACCCTGTGGCAGTTAGGAACTATTCCAAAGCAAATTGCATCTTATTAATCTATAGTTTGTCAAAATTCAGTGCCCCTTCCAACCCTAAGCACACAGAAACCTATGCAGAGTGGTTCATAGAGACTGTGTAACAACTATGTAAATGGCTGTGTAGAGGCTGCTGTACATACTAGATGTAAGCTCAAAACAAACAAACTCTAAAAACAGACCACACTGGTGGAATCCTAACCTTAACAGGGTATACAACAGAAGGAAAAAAGTTAAGGCTAAAATCAGGAAGTGCAACTCCCATAATGATAGGAGCTCTGTAGTTAAACTAAACAGGAAACTAAGGGAACTAATTAAATCCAACAAGGCCAAATACATGTTCAAGATAGCCTCACTGGCTAAAGACAACCCCAAGGACCTCTACAGCTATGTCTGAAACAGTAAAGTCAGCACACACCAGTGTGCCAAACTGGTGGTCAGTAGATGCCATCTGCACTGAGCAAGACAAAATAGGAAATTTGCTGACTGGCAAATTCAGCTAAAATGTCACCTCCTAGTCTCCCCCTGCCTCCCCATTTGAAATACCTAATAGCATCAACACCTCGCCTCAACTACTAACAAGAAGCAGGTCCTGGTGATGCTCACTGAGGCCAAAAACACAGCCTCAGTGGGCCCCAACAGTATCCTGGGATGCTTCCTAAGTAGCTTGAAACATGAACTATCAGGACCACTTGAGTCACTTTTCAACTGTAGCCCCAAAGTAGGTTTTGTACCATGAGAATGAAAGACTGCAACATTTCTCCCACTTCACAAGGTTGGACCATCGACCAACTCTGGAAACCACAGACCTGTTAGTCTGACAAATCCAGTAGCAAAGCCATAGAATGAATTTTTTGTGGAAATGATTAACAAAGACATAGGCAACCTTCAGACACTGGACCCAAGCCAGTTTGGCATTGTCAAGGAAATGTCATACCTACTAAACCTGTTGGACTTCTTTGAGAAGATCACCAAGACAATGGATGAGGGGGAAAATTGTCCATACCAACTACCTACAGAGCAATGAAAAAGTATTTGCCCCCTTCCCGATTTCTTATTTTTTTGCATGTTTGTCACACTTATGTTTCAGATCATCAAACAAATTAAAGTGTTGGACAAAGATAACCCAAGTAAACACAAAATGCAGTTTTTAAGTGATAATTTTATTTATTAAGGGAAAAATAACTATCCAAACCTACATGGCCCTATGTGAAAAAGTAATTGCCCCTAAACCTAATAAATGGTTGTGCCACCTTTATCAGCAACAACTGCAATCAAGCATTTGCGATGGCAATGAGTCTTTCACATCGCTGCTGAGGAATTTTGGCCCACTCTTCTTTGCAGAATTGTTTTAATTCAGCCATATTGGAGGGTTTCCAAGCATGAACCACCTTTTTAAGGTCATGCCACAACATCTCAATTTGATTCAAGTCTGGACTTTGACTAGACCACTCCAAAACCTTCATTTTGTTTTTTTTTTAAGCTGTTCAGAGGTGGACTTGCTGGTGTGTTTTGGATCATTGTCGTGCTGCAGAACCCAAATGCGCTTTAGCTTGAGGTCATGAACTAGTGGCCGGACATTCTCCTTCAGGATTTTTTGGTAGAGAGCAGAATTCATGGTTCCATCAATCACAGCAAGTCGTCCAGGTCCAGAAGCAGCAAAGCAGCCCCAGACCATCACACTACCACCACCATGTTTGACTGTTGGCATGATATTCTTTTTCTGAAATGCTGTGTTACTTTTACGCCAGATGTAATGGGATGCACACCTCCCAAAAAGTTCAACTTTTGTTTCGTCATGCCACAGAATATTTTCCCAAAAGTCTTGGGGGTCATCAAGATGTTTTTTGGCATATGTCAGATGATCCTTTATGTTCTTTTTGGTCAGCAGTGGTTTTTCACCTTGGAACTCTGCCATGCATGTCATTTTTGCCCAGTCTCTTTCTTAAGATTGAGTCATGAACACGGACCTTTACTGAAGTAAGTGAGGCCTGCAGTTCTTTAGATGTTGTTCTGGGTTCTTTTGTGACCTCTTGGATGAGTTGTCGCTGCGCTCTTGGGGTAATTTTTGTAGGCCGGCCACTCCTGGGAAGGTTCACCGGTGTTCCATGTTTTCCTCCATTTGTGGATAATGGCTCTCACCATGGTTCGCTGGAGTCCCAAAGCTTTAGAAATGGCTTTGTAACCTTTTCAGACTGATAGATATCAATTACTGTGTTTCTCATCTGTTCGAATCTCATTAGATCGCGGCATGATGTCTTCCTTTTTGGGATCTTTTGGCCTACTTCACATTATCTGACAGGTTCTGTTTAAGTGATCTCTTGATTCAACAGGTCTGGCAGTAATCAGGCCTGGGTGTGGCTAGTGAAATTGAACTCAGCTTTCCCAAAAATGTGATTAACCATAGTTACCTTCATGAGTTGACAAGGGGAGCAATTACTTTTTCACATAGGGCCATGAAGGTTTGGATAGTTTTTATTCCTTAATAAATAAAAATCATCACTTAAAAACTGCATTTTGTGTTTACTTGGGTTATCTTTGTCTAATATTTAAATTTGTTTGATGATCTGAAACATTTAAGTGTGACAAACTTGCAAAAAATTTGAAATCAGGAAGGGGACAGATACTTTTTCATTGCACTGTAGATCTGGCTATAGAGTTTGATACAATACACCACTCTTGTATAGTTGATAAACTCATCAAACTGGGCATAAACCTCTACGTAACTGTCTGGATTGCCATCTGGCTCACAGACAGGACTCAGGAAGTCAGAACTGGTGAGACTACCTCCACTAATAGATTGGTCACTAGCAGAGTACCTCAGGGCTCTGTGCGGAGACCACTCCTTTTTGCCATCTACATCTTGGAGGTAAAGGCTAATGTCAAGGGCCTATGGCTTACCAAGTTTGCAGATGACTGCAAACTGGGAACTCTCATTTGCTTCCCCCCTTGGCACAAACATCTTATAAGATGGTCTAACACACACAAATGACCACCCAGGCTAATTTACTGTCTTGATAAGACACTCCTAAGAGTTGTTCCAGTAGTCTGGGATCTGAGAAAATGTGTAGACAGCAGTCTGGCCTTTTACCAATATGTGGCCAAGGTAGTAAGAAAATCATTCCATGTCACCCTGCTGTAAAAGTATGGCATGCAGGTCCAAGAAAGTCATAACTCCACTTTATTTGACCCTTATCAGACCCATCATTGAGTATAATGCTCCATTAGGCATACACCTTAATAGACATATGCAACATCTGGAAGACCCACAGAGAGAATCTAGGGTAGAAACACATTATCCTGTACAGATTGCCTTAACACCCTGTCTCTATACTCTTGTCTCCTACAGGTTACTGAGAGGCAATCTATCCCTGGTATTCAAGGCATTGTTGGATCCAGCTCTGATGGACCTTTTGCACATCCACAAAATGAACATCATCGGAACCACTAGATCCAAGGATTTAAATTTTGCTTATGACATAAAATATTTTGGGGAGAAAGATGCGTCTCAGAGGATCCTCATGCTCTGGAACAGGCTCCCCATCAATGTGAAACAGAGTCCATCCATAACCCTGTTTAAGTACAGTCTTGACCAGTGGATAGGAAATTGTAAATTTACCCTGGGTCTGGCCCCAATGTCACTGATAGACAGTAGGCAGACAGTAATGCCCAAAGTAAAATACCACACCCACATAATCTCTAGAACCTAACTAAATAACATATTACATCCTAATAAACTCCCATGATACATAGGAACACAATTGAGATGGGTTGCATGGCTGGGCTTATAAAGATCCTGGTAGTGGTTAGCATCACATATACCTATGAACCTATGAAATAGTTGGTCCTTGTGTTTAATTTTAAAGCAGATGTGGGGAGATATTACCATAATAGTGGTAGAGAGGGAGTTCTACAATTTAGGTAAGTGGAATATAGAAAGTCACCAAAGGAATTGTATGTTTTTTTTTTCCTACATGAAGTAGACTTGTCTGCTGAGGGAAGATACCTTGTGTAAGTGTACCATTGTAGAAGTGGAGTGAGGGAGGGGCATTTGTCAGGAGAGAAGAGTATTCGGTGTGCCATTTTTTTAGCTGTGTATAACTGATTTTTTTTTGTGAATTTGAGTCAGTTTAGTTTTCTGAGAGCTAGACAGTGCCGGGTTGGGCAATTTGATAGCAAATTGGAAATTTTATTGTAGCATTGTCCTACTTTTTGAATTGATGTTTAACTAATGTTTGTAAAGGTAAGTGAGACATTGAGTAAGCTTGATAGGAGATAGAATATGACAGTTCCATGTGAATGTGCAGTAAGAAAGTTAGAAGCTCTGTAAAGGAGTCCTACTTTATAGTAAGTATTTCTCAATAAGTATTGAATATTTTTGTCAAATTTAAGTAGATCTTTTAGGATGACCTCTAGTAGCTTGGTTTGCGAGACTATTTCTAGTTGTACATTTTAAGAGAAGAGAAGTTTTTGTCTGCATAGTATCTAGGAGTAAAGAGCATTGTTTTAGTTTTATTGGGGTTTAGTTGTAGTTGTGAGTGAGATGGATGTTCTGTAGAGGTGCATGTTCATTTCAAATGTCTGATTGTTATCAAATGAATAAGTAAATAATGGCCACGGTAAGATATTTCAGCTTGTTGCTTTCAGCTGCATATGGTGCAACCCCCATATAGCCTCCTACTTATTGAAACACAAGACATGCATGCACACAAATGTGACGAACAGCTACAGCCACTTTACTGACTCTGTATTCTAATCACCACATTAATTAATTTCAGTTTATTGCAGCTTATTGCTGTTAAGAGTTTACAGTCTGTCCCACTACAGTCCCTTTAACACATGTGCCTTCCATTTATGGACTCTTTACTGCCTCTGCATACCTCTGATATCTGAGTGATCAAATGAATGACTAAATAAATACATTATAACTATAGTAATGTATTCCAGTCTGTTGATATCAGACATACTGAGGTACACAGAGTGCAATCCACAACAACCCACTGAGTCTTACACCTACATATTTTTGCATTTTTGTTTTGCAGGCTGCAACAAACCATACTGCAACTCTGTTAACCTAGCAGTTTTGCCAGTCAGCACTTTTTGGCAATACATGGATTATACTGCCTTGTAAGTGTTTATGCTGCAGAAAGGCAGTGTCACAACCATGATGTTTATGTTAGCATTTTTTTCACCTTGATTGTTGGTTTATTACCTTTAAGTAATCATGCTGAAGAGTCCAGTACAGGCAGTACAGTTACCAGCAAGTTCCTTGGCAGAGAAAATTTACAGTTTGTTCAAATTCTCTGAGGAGCATGCCCTATAAATAAGAACCAAAAAACTGGTTGTTTCTGGTAAACGGTGTTCGCTAAATGTAACTGTTATTGAACTATAAGCTGGAGCAATCAGGCGCCAACTATTACCTACTGGTTTGCAACAGAAAAGTTTAATTTGGCTGCAGGAGGTCACATTGCCTGCTTTGCAATAAGAAACATTTCCTATGGCAGAAACGAGAGATAGCAGCAGACGTAAGAACAAAGCTAAACAGAGTATTTTTTCTATTAATAAAAATGTTCACATATACAGATAAAAGGTAAAAAGAGTAATCAGGAAACCCGCAGACATCACAAAAAAATACCTGACTGAATTTCTTGTGAGCAACTGTTTAACATGGAAGTAGTGAACTTACGGATAATGCATCTCTATACTGTTAGTTTTTTTTTTTCATTTTTGAAAACAAATATCTACTTTTTAAAATAGTAAATGTTCACATCACAGGAAAGGCTATAAGTAGAGCTTCCTTTGAGGTATGAATAGTACTATTTATTTATTTATTTTGTGAAACTACAAAGTTGTAGATGGGCATGCTTCGTGCAAGAATATGGGTAACTCGGTGTCTGTAGTGAGCATACTCTCAATATATATAGTGAGCATACTCTCAATGTCTATAGTGAGCATACTCTCAATGTCTATAGTGAGCATACTGTTCCAGGATACAAAGCAACTTTGCTTTCAAGCAAACCTACTTCTATAGGATGCATTGAGTTAAGATCCCTAACCTTTTCCAGAGTAGTCATAGACTCTGTACATGTGAAAGTCTATCCTACCAAGGAAAATTAGACAGAAATTAAGGGAGTCTTTACAGATTTTTTCCAACAAATATCTGAAACAACCAAGACGGGTCTTTAAGCCATTGTGTATCATGTTGCATTGTCCAAACTGCTCATGCAATATTGCACTTGAGGAAGACACAGTGGCATCTTAGAAATATCTGCAGTAAATCTACTAATTCATATATCCTCTTTATGAGCAATGAATTCCTCTTGGTAAGAGAGATTTAAGCAGCCTGTCCATAGGTGTGACACTTCTGCATCCCAAAAAATACGGCATCTAACAGCAAACTCTTCTGATTATGCATGGAGTACCCACATTTTACCTATCAGTAAGTTAAGGATCATTGGTGCCTGAAAGAAAGTCTTTTCACATCAGATGGGAAGTAAAGTATGCAGTCTACAAGACATTTTAAGTTTTCAAGACATTATTCACCTAGATCATCTTCAAGTTAGCATACGCAATGCATCCGTAATGTGGTGCAGAAGCAAGCGAGGAAAAATCTGATCTCTCCAGTTCTGTAAAAAAGCAACGGTCTGTTTGCAGACTTCTTAAGCAGGAATATATCAGTAATTCATAAATGTAAGTTAGATCCAGAGACCTTTTGGGGTATAAAATTTCCCAGAATTGGTCATATTTACTATATATCTCAACAATCAACAAAAAGCTTATTGCGCAGTAAATTCCGCATGACACAGTTTGGAGAACAGTTTCATTCTCTTTTTCCTGGACTCCAGCCTTACCTTATACCTTTCCACCATTTCCTCTGTCTCAAATGGTGCAGCTGCAAACAAAATAAGAATAGCGTCTTCTTGATTGAGTCCAGCAGAAAAAGAACCAAAACCATGAAGTAAAAAGCTCAGCAAACAGGACCCAGAAGCAATGTCAACACCAAAGCGACTGAACGTTTTAAAGTACTGTTCTGTCTTGTTTAAAACTTTTATTATAACAGTAAAACAATTTAACCAAGCTCTTTCGCTCGGATGAATCCGAGCTTTATCAAGGAAAAAATGGGTCTGTGATTTGGACCATTAAATACGTTTCTCCATTAAGTCACATGACTCAAGACCATTATCTCATTAATAAACTGGTAAAAAAGTTTAAACATCTATTAATTTTAAAAGTATATAACCCTTGTGCTGATTTCCAACTTCTTACAAAAATCTATGTAAAACATATAAACCATCCTTATGTAAGGGTTTAAAAGTTAAATTACAAAATAAAAGCTATGTATACATTTTTGAAATTCACCTATAAGATAGACAATGATAGGCTGCACTACTTGGATGTCACCCTAATTAAAGATTATGTCAACCAATGTTTTCAGTCAACAATACACTGAAAAAGCTCTTTCTCAAATGCTTATCTTAATTACCACAGTGGGCACCCCTTCTATCAAAAGAAGGGGATAGTAAAAGGACAATTGATCCGGGCTTCAAGAATGTCTAGTACTTTAGACATTTTTAAAGAAGAAGTTAGGATTTTAAAGAAACTTTTTATGGAAAAGGAGTACCCTGAAAGTCTTATTGAGAGTTTGGCATTGGAAGTGATTCAGAATAGAGAAATTAAATACCCCCCTTTACTAGGTGTTGGACCAACTGGGATACACCACAACCAACACGTTGATATCTCCCAAGTAAAAAACAGCTTTGTACACACTTGTTCTTCTAACTCGGACAAAATAGAACAAATTATTTATAAATACTGGCCTGTTCTTAGGTTACAGGATGACATCAAAACCTACATTCCCCCATTCCCACATTTTGTTAGAAAAAGGGATATGAACCTGAAAGAACTTTTAGAAATTAAGGAGAAGGTTAAAATGGATACTACTAAGAGAAAATGTGGTACATATTCTTGTGGGAATTGTAAGCAATGTCATGCCATGTTAAAGCAAAGTGTATTATACCTCCCCTCTAGGAAGTTTAGATACACCTCCTTGAGATATTTTAATTGTGGGGTGAAAGGTGTGGTATACCTTGGGTGTTGTATGGCTTGCCATAGTTTTTATGTAGGCAAGACTGGGAGAGTTTTTAGGAGAAGGGTATACGAACACTTTAATGATATTATTAATTGTAAGGAGAGTAATGCCTTTTATAAACACTTCCTGGTCTGCAAAGATATGCTTATAAAGTTTGTAATACTAGAACAAATAACACCTGATGTTCGTGGGGGTAGTTGGGAAACCAGGTTGGAATATCGGGAGTTATTTTGGCAACTCAAGTTGGATTCCACCAAGTTTCCCGGTTTGAATGACAGCCTTAACATCAATAGTGTTTTAAAATTGAGGCATGCTCGCATTTAGGTTTTAATGAAAGTAGAGTGTTCACCATACTAACACCAAGTAATTTTTTTACTGATAGTTCTTGATGGGCAACTCTTCAGTTATCAAGGTAATAGGTTTACTATATAAGAAGTTATGGATATTTATGCTACAATTTAGATTGATGCATTTCATTGGGATACTTACTATATAAACAAAAATCTTTTTATAGGAATTTTCATAAGTATTTCCATGTATACATAGTTTTTATTTTGTAATTTAACTTTTAAACCCTTACATAAGGATGGTTTATATGTTTTACATAGATTTTTGTAAGAAGTTGGAAATCAGCACAAGGGTTATATACTTTTAAAATTAATAGATGTTTAAACTTTTTTACCAGTTTATTAATGAGATAATGGTCTTGAGTCATGTGACTTAATGGAGAAACGTATTTAATGGTCTAAATCACAGACCCATTTTTTCCTTGATAAAGCTCGGATTCATCCGAGCGAAAGCGCTTGGTTAAATTGTTTTACTGTTATAATAAAAGTTTTAAACAGGACAGAACAGTGTTCGTATTTTAAAATGTTCAGTCGCTTTGGTGTTGACATGGTCTTCTTGATTGAGACAACCATGCTTTACTAAACTTTTAACAAGCAAGGCTACTCGTCATTCATGACTTGAACTCTGTCAAAGTCCTTATTAGCATTACAACAAGGTAGAGTGTTCCATCCCTTTCTCAGACTATCAGTCTTCCAGCTTGGACGATGTACTGATTCTTAACAATGATTCATTCTGTACCTAAGCCTAGAGCATCCTAAAGGAAACCAGGAAACAAGTACAGGGTCACCTTACTTAGTGAAGTGAACACTTTTGTTTGCTGGATTGCAGCACAAGGTTTAGACAATTGAACTGTCGTATATCTTGAATCTTGGATTAACTGAAGTCACCTGTTTCAGTTAAATTCAGCACAAGCATTTATCACAGTTCATTTTCTAGTCTTCCTGTGCTTGTTTCAGCCTGTTCCATGTAGCACTAAATCTGTCCGTTACGGCTGGTCCTAGAAGTCTTCTTCATTGAAGACACACAAGTACACATAGTTCTCCCTCTGGTACTAAGTATACGTGGTATAAAAGTCAACTTTACCTTATTTTGAAGTAGTGGGCACAGTAGATATAAAACACCCAATTAAGCAGAAATGTAGTGGGTTCAGCCAGTGCCCTGTGCTGGTACCATGAACCAGTGCCCCACTCACTCAGCTCTTCAGCTGAAGAGCAGAAACAAATAGACAAAAAAAAAAAAGCCAGCTGCACAACATGCTACCCCCAGCTAGCCATTCGGGTCCTGCTGCTGACCCTCCTCCATTTTATCATTTTATTATTAAAAAAAAAAAAAAAAGAAAGAAAATGTTCTGTATCTAAGCTGTTGCAAAATACTTGCTACACATGTAGTAAACAATTGCTACAGTTTACACCATGCATGCATGAAACGCTACAGTGGTCAGGTTTTACTTAAAAAAAAAAAAAAAAAAAAAAAGTGATGTCTTTTACTTCTAAACTGTTGCAAGCTCCTTACTAAGCACTTTCTACAGTTTAGACACTCACACTTAGCACTACAGCATGCAGGTTTGACATCAAATGCAGGTTTGACATCAAATGCAATACCCCACTAAGACTTTGCACCCGGGGAAGTTGCCCATAGCACCCCTGCTTAGCTAGCTCAGCTGTTCTTATAGGGTTGCATATTAACATGGACATCATCTTTTTTTCCTTATTGCATTTGTTACGATAATTAGTTTTACTGGTAAGTTCTAACTTTTGCTTGTAAAGTATGCATAAGTTAATGAAGTTAGTGAAACATGTTAACAGTAGCCCATTAAGCATACAGTAGGTATTTTAAAACTGTTATGAAGTAATGAAGTAACAGGATTTTATGACCATACAGTGTCAGAGATTAATAATTAGGTATTGAAGATTGGAGAGAGCAGGTTTTATAATAGCTTTGGAAGACTGACATGTTGGGTGTTAAAAGGAAAAAAATGATGCATAGGATCTATGGCATAACATCTACGATGAAATCACTTGAATAAATGTATGCAGATGCTTGATGACAGTATTTATTACAGTGCAAAAAGAATGGATAAAAAGTTTTTCATGGGAGAAAGCAATGCATAAGACAAAATGAGAAGAAGGTTACTAAACAAGAAGGGAGAGGGATGAAGTGAAAAGATGTGTGAAAAGGAAAATAAGCGAGTAGTATGCAAGATATGTATTACAGGTAAATGAATTATTCTTTCAGGTGTTAAAGGACAACTACGGGCAAATGATGAAGAAAACATATATTTTTTATCTTGCCATGATTTACTACACCTCCCAAAGCTGCCTTCAGCAAAATAAGTACTCATTCCTAATTTTATTTTGTTTTTACTCTTGTCTGCCCTCATGGGGGCAGACATGGTGATTCCTTTGGAAAGCTAAATCTGTCCTATAATGCAGACTGTGAGGACAAATAGCCCTACCATTTGTTGTCAGACTAGACTTCCATTCACTTACAATGGAACTCCTGAAAAAAACTGCCAAGTTTGAGAGTCTACAGCTCGTGTGTCATTGACTGGTATGCGCTGAGTTTTACAAATGTTGTTCCTACTGATGTACTACACATTCTCTGAAAGAAACTTGCAAAAGTGTCAACAAATTACTGAGATAAAAAAGACTTTTCACAAGGAGCAGTTTTGCAAGTTTCAGTTCCTGGCCAGGTTACTCCTCCCATCTCCCCTCCTTCAGTGGGCTACAGTCTCACATTTCCAGCTTTGCTAGATTCAACTATTTAGTCAGCTTTGCATGACAATAGAAATAAAAAAAATAGCCTGGTGTGCCACTAAAACTGTTCCCTTGTATCTCTCTTCACTTCTGAATAGCAATTCTCAATAATAAAAAAAAAAAAGCAAACTCATCAGTCCAGAGTTTAGGCTAGTCTATCCATTTTTTAAAATGTGCACAGTAAAATATTCAACTTGTAATGCATTTTGGCTGCTGACATGGTTATTTTTACATAGCTATTCTCTTTTAGTATAACCTGAACTTATGGTATTTAACGATAAATTTTACAACAATTCTCAGTTTCTTAACAATGACATCCCAAGCCTCTGATGTGACCTAGTACTTTCTTACTATTACTTTATGTAGTTTGTCTTAGTTGTACACTTGTAGTGTGTTTCTCATCCTCTCAGCAACAGACTCCTGGAGAAGCATATACTTTTATTGAAAGAGTACCAGCAGCTGTAGCAGTGATACCACACTCCAAAACAATGCACTCAAACATAGTACTGACAAACACAAGGGAATGTATATGTCTGAATCAAGCAGTGATGAAATTACTAGGGACTTCACTGAGCAAAATTTCACTCTTAATTTCTCCATTTCATAATGCATAACATTCGCACCACACTTACAAAGGCACACCTCCACCTTCCATAAATACAGCAACCCACACCCACACAACTGCTACGGTTTCTCCTTCAGTTATTGCAAGCCAAGAATAACACTTTTAATAAGGATACCTACCAGACAAGTCTGCATAGCACACTTGGTCTACCTGCATCATCGCAGCTCGCCCCAGCAACTGCAACATTGCCAGATAAAACCACTGCTACGGTCCGTTTTCTCCCTACAGTTATTGCAAGCCAAGAATAAAGTACAGTTGTGTACTCTTACCATAAATGTAGATGTTCGAGTATGTTCACTGTTAAAGTCATTACTGTAGGGTTCTTCCTGCTGGCAGCAGCCCTAGATCGTCCAGAGTCCCAAAGTCGGGTCCGACGTCGGCTGAAGTCGCTCCTGCCCTGAAGTCAGTGTGCCAGGGGTATAAAGACCTCAGCTGACGCCAATTTCCCCAGTTTTTCTTGCCGCAGATGTCAGGTGCCCAAAAATAAAGGCCAAAAGCTTAATCAAAAAGAATAAGCAAACAAACCAGAACATTCCCAAATATCACCAGCAAAAATACCTCTGAGAAAAAAGAAATGTCAAGGAGACACAGCACTCAAAGAATAACAAAAGAGGGGACAGGAGGGAGAGTAACCCAGACTGTAACAGTGAACATACTCGAACATCTACATTTATGGTAAGAGTACACAACTGTACTATGTTCTTCATGGTTCACTGTTACAGTCATTAGTGTAGGGTTGAATCCCAAAGCTAAGAAAGGGTGGATGGAGAAGGAACAGAAGGGGCGGCCACAAAACCCTGCAGGACTGCAGAGACAAAACCTGCCCTAGATTTAGAATAGAGAGGGAGATTGTAGTGCTTAGAAAAAGTATGCACAGAACTCCAAGTTGCAGCTTCTAAGATCTCCTTGGTAGGAACTCCACTGAGAAAAGCTGCCAAGTGGCAGTAGCTCTGGTAGAATGTGTTCTGACATTAACAGGAACAGGCTTACCATGATGAGAGTAACAGAACTTGATGCAGTGGGCAATCCACTTAGAAATAGTCTGCTTAGTGATTGCTCTCCCCTGTGAGGTAGAAGCATAAGCCACAAACAATTGGTCCGATTTCCTGAAAATCTTGGTCCTGTCCAGGTAAAAACGAAGCTGCCCGTGTATATCTAAAGAATGCAAAATACTTTCCTCTTCACTTTGAGGATTAGGATAAAAGGTAGGCAAATGAATAGACTGATTCAAGGCTACTTTCGAAACCATCTTAGGCATAAAGGTAGGATTAGTCCTCAGGGACACCTTGTCCTGATGAAAAATAATAAAGGGCTCTACAGCCATGAGAGCTTGCAATTCCAAAACTCTTCTGACAGAGGTAATGGCTAAAAGAAAAGCAGTTTTCCATGATAAAAACTTTAAATCTGTGGAAGCTGCAGGTTCAAAAGGAGATAAAGTTAACTTTTCCAAAACAAAGTTGAGATCCCAAGTGGGAACTGGTGCTCTTAAAGGAGGCCTTATATTCTTCGCCCCTCTTATATATTGCTTAAGTAACGGATGAGAAAAGATTGGGGGATCCATATTGTAATGTGCAGAAATAGCAGAAGCATGAATTTTGATAGATGAAAAAGATAGGCCCTTATGTAACATCTCTGTTAGGTATTGTAAAATCAGAGGAATGTTTGGAACTGCAGAATCAAAACCCTGGGCCTGAGTCCATGAGCAAAATCTTTTCCATTTACCTGCATAAGATTTCCTGGTGCTGGGCCATCTAGCTTCAAGAATTACATCCAGTACCTGTTTGGTAAGGGTAGAACTGTTTAAAGACCCTGGATCCACCAGGCTGCTAGAGTCAGAGTTTTCACATGGCTGTGCAGGATCTGGCCATCTCATTGAGACAGTAGATATGGAAGTTGTGGCAAAATCCAGGGTGGACCCGGAGCCAGGTCCATCAGGGTGGAATACCAGAATTGCCAAGGCCAGTTGGGAGCCAGTAAAATCATTCGCGGTCTGTCCTGTTTGATTTTCAGAAGTACCCGAGGAAGAAGAGGCAAAGGAGGAAAAGCATATACTGAGAGGTGCTTCCAACTGAATGAAAGAGCATCCACTTTCCATGCTAGCTTGTGGTAGGTCCTCGTGCAGAACGTTTGAAGTTGATGGTTTTGGGGAGATGCAAAAAGATCTATGTCCGGGCACCCTCACGCCTCTGTTATCATCCTGAATATCCGAACATCCAACATCCATTCGTGTGGATCCAAAAGAGTTCTGCTTAGACTGTCCGCCAGAGTGTTGTCCTTTCCTGGCAGAAATTGAGCTAGTAAGTCCACCTTGTTGGCTAGTGCTGTGTGCCATGGCCAAAACTGCACAGGGGGTAAGAATGAGAGCCTCCCTGCTTGTTTATGTACCACATCACCATAGTGTTGTCCGTCTTTATCAGTAATTGCCCCGGTAGAATAAGATCTTTGAAGGCTGTCAGGGCATTCTGTACAGCTAGCATCTTCTTCAAATTTATGTGCAGATGCATTTGGTCCTCTGTCCAGGCACCCTGAAGACATTTCCCTTGCATGTGGGCTCCCCATGCATGATCCAAAGCATCCTTCGTTATGACTTGATTGGCTGGAATGGGACAGAAAGGCCTCCCCTTGTTTTGGAGACAGGCCTCGGCCCACCAAAGAAACTCCTGCCGGAGATGAGGCAAAATTGCGATCACTGTTTCCAGACTGTGGCAATGCTGAGACCATACACTCTTGAGGTACCATTGTATCTTCCACATATGCAGCCTTGCATATGGTATTAACAGAATGCAGGATGCCATGTAACCCAGAGCCTGCAGAACTTTTCTTGCAGACAGCTGACTCATTAAAGCCAGATTTTTGAAATAAGAAGCCAGTTGCACTTTTTTGTCTGGTGTCAAATAAGCCATCTGGGTTGTAGTGCTCAGAAGCGCACCCAGGAAAGTAATTTGCTGCGTGGGCACCAGGTTTGATTTCTTTAGGTTCACCGTGAACCCTAGGCACAAGAGAAGATGCTGCACAAATGTTAGATGCTGAAGTAAAGTCTCCTTGTCGTCCGCTTGAATGAGACAATCATCCAGATAAGGGTATATTTGAATTCCCTTCTGTCTGCAAAATGCCATTACTGGTGCCAGGCACTTTGTAAAGACCCTGGGCAGTAGATAAGCCAAAGGGCAGCACAGAGAACTGGTAATGCCTCGAGCCCGCTTTGAATCTCAGGTACCTTCTGCACTCTTGCCGTATGGGAATATGCAGGTAAGCCTCCTTCAAGTCCAAAGTCACCATCCAAGCGTTCTTGCTCAGCATAGGCAGCAGCTGCTGCAGAGTGAGCATCTTGAATTTTGGAATTTCTAGGAAGGTGTTCAATACGGAAAGGTCCAGGATTGGTCTCCATGTGTTTTCCTTCCTGGGAACCAGGAAAAGTCTTGAATAAAACCCTTGCCCCATTTCTGAATCTGGTACCAAACCTATGGCCCTCATATCCATGAGGGACCGAACTTGCCATTGTGCCTCTGCCCATTGATGCTTTGGCAGATCTGGCCATCCGTTTGATCTTGGCAAGGTATGGAAATGAAACCTGTAACCCCTTGAAACTATGTCCAGAACCCATTTGTCTTGGGTTATGCGGATCCAATTGTGATAAAAAAAGAGAGTTTTCCTCCCAAAGGCACATCCAGGAGGGATGCCCCTGGAGCTAGTAAGGGAGAGTCATAATGACTGTTTCCTGTAAGGTTGTGACCTATCTTCCCTTCCCTTAGGAGAGGGGGCACTCCACTGCTTATTTCTGAAAGGGGGCTGTGCCTGACCCCTACCTCTGGAATGCCTGTATCTGCCCCTCTGAGGTCTGTCCGAGCTCGAAAGGACCAAGGTTTAGCTGGCCAATTCCTGCTAAATCTAGGGGGTTGTACCTGAAGAAAATCTTTAACCGTCTGCATAGATTTGGCTTTGTCTTCCATTTTCTTCAATACTTCCTCAGCTTTGGCCCCAAACAAAACATTGTGTTGCAAAGGGACATCTAAAAGCTTTGCTTTAACCTGCTCAGGCAAACTTTGCTCCTTTAACCAAGCGTGCCTTCTAATAACTGCGCCAGTTGCTGCAGCCCTGCAAGAAGCCCCCAAAGAATCAAAACCACAGTGCAGGGTATGTTTACCCACCTGCTCAGTAGCATGCAATAAATCCTGTAATTCCTTGTTGTCTGCACCACCAGAAACAGCAGACATCTTTTGTTTTAACACAGACAAGAGGTATCGCTGATATTTTAACATAAGAAATTGACAATTCAAAGCTCTAATAGACAATGTAGCAGAAGTATAAACTTTTTTGCCCCATCTTTCCAAGGCTCTGGACTCTCGGTCAGAGGGAATAGAATTCTTAGCAGAGGCCGCTTTAACACCCTTAGGGCCCTGAGAAATAGTTTCTGGATCAGCTGAAGGATTCTTAAAATGATATTTGTGGGAATCTGGAACCCTATAATACCTGTCCAGTTTGACAGGAGCAGGAGGAAAAGAGTCAGGAGAGAGAGATGCCTCTGTAAAAACATCATCCACAATGTTCAATACAGGGGGAATAGCCAGGGGTCTATGCTGCGGAAACGGAAGAAAATCCCCAAGCCTTTTCTTAGATTCAGAATATTCCTGCCCTTCCCAGTGAAAATGCTCTCTCATGTCATGCAAGGTTTCCCCAAATGAATAATCCTCAGGAGGAGAGGCCGAAGGAAGGGATTCTTCAGCATCAGAATCCTCATAAGGAGGGAAGGAATAATCCTGCTCAGAAGAGGAAGCAGAAGAAATCAAAACTTGATCTGAGGAATCATAATCTGGCTCTAGCCTAGGTCTCTTGTCAGGAGGGGGATGAGAACCCCTGATCATACTTAACAGGTCTTCAGCCATTCTAAGCATCTGTCTTTGAGGTCTAGGGCCCTGAACAGAAGGTGCCTGTGCATGCTGCTTTGTCTTTGCCAGAGCCTTAGTCTTTGCCTTTGTCCTTGACTGCAAAACTGGAGTCATCTGTACATGAAGCTGTGTAGGCCTAAAAACTCCCTCAGAAGCCAGTGCCTGCACAGTGGCTCCGGACCCATCTGAGGGAGCAATATCCAGAGGTCCAATCCCTGAAAAGTCTGAAGGCCCCATCGGCTCCTCACGGAGTCGGTACAGGCAACCGGTTCAAACATGGCGGACGACAGGGGCTGCGAAAGCACCTCACTGATGACAGCCGAACCGCAACTGGCTCTGGTTGAATAAAATCGTCCACTTTGGACCTCGGAGGCCTGTCTTTATCCTTGCACCTCTTATACACTGCAGTAGCCGGATAATAATCCGATGACGTATTGTAATTAAATCTTTTTCCAAAATAATGGAAGGCAAAATCATACCTACGCCTAATAGTGCGTTGATTAAACTTAGCACAAAACCTACAATTAGCTACATCGTGGTCAGGACCTAAGCAAGGTATACAGTAAGAGTGAAAATCCTTATGAGGTATTTGCTTCCCACAAGAAATACAGTTGTTAACTTTTTCTGACATCAGACTGGAGCAAGAAAAAGGTTTCCCCAATGGGGTACTTAGCTCAAAAGAAGTCTTCAATTCAAAAGCCACCAAAAACAAACAGGAGTCGGCCGACCTGCACTTGTGAACTGCTTTGCAACGGGCACCGCACTTGAACTAAGAAGTAATCCAAACCACAGACAAGGAACAGGGTACGCCAACTTCTCAGGAAGGATGCTGACGGGCACCGCACGGCAAGAAAGACTGGGGAAAATGGCATCGGCTGAGGTCTTTATACCCCTGGCGCACTGATGTCAGGGCAGGAGCGACTTCAGCCGACGTCGGACCCGACTTTGGGACTCTGGCCGATCTAGGGCTGCTGCCAGCAGGAAGAACCCTACAGTAATGACTGTAACAGTGAACCACGAAGAACATCACTTTTTAATAAGGATACCTACCAGACAATTCTGCATAGGTGACTGGATATTTACAGTTCTTGTTATTAGCAGATGTGGTCCTTAACAGTTATGTTTTAACCATTGTGACTGGTTATTTACATTTCCTTTTACAGCACCATTTGTTAGTTTTACTAGTTATTTTTTAAACATTGTTTTGGCCGGCATGCACACCTGCAAGCCCCCCCCCCAGGCAACTATAGCTTTGTCTATTGCCACTAGGTGGCATAACTTAATATACTTGCTGTATCTTGTCCCAAATAGATCTGCCTCCACACTGAATACTTGTAAAGTAAGGCAAGTACCATTTACTTGGTGTATTTTATCCCCAGATAGATTTACCTTCCTTTGTATTACTTGCAGACCAAGGCCTTAAAGTAGTGTTTCTGCCACTAACTGCTTACACTCCTAATTTCCTGCTTAGACCTCTTCCTTGCTTACACTTGCATTACAGCTCCAAGGCTTCCACTTCTTATGCTAATTACTTTTCTTTGCAGTTTTCTGTGAGAGGGCGGGCCAGATCTCTACCGGCTTTTTCTTGTTATACCTTCCCCCATTTTGTATCTCCCTCCTCTAACTCCCTCCTTCCCCATGCACATTAACTAGTCTATATTAGTGGGTCTCCTTGAGCAGCGCCCTTTTGAAAGTTATCTTTTGGCCTGCTTGTGGTGAGGAAGCTTCCCCAGACCTTTTTCAGTGTGACTGCATCAATATAAGTGAATTTAACTAGTACAATACAGCCAAACAGACACATTTGGTGTAAACAGAAACAAGTGGAACGATACATTTGGTGTACAAAGAAAAGAAACAAGTAAGCCCATTGATATAATTGGAGTTAGTGTTAGCCCCGCTGCACTCGGGCTCACTCCGCTCCCCTCCCCGCTTCCTATTCCCACCCACCCCCACTAGTGCTACATTTCAACTGAACTTAGGCACGCCCATTATGCTAACCACCAATCACTGAATCTGCCCCACCCCTGTACCCATTTCCATCTCTTCCACTATTCCACATCATGTAAAGCACAGTCTTCCATCTAACTACCTTACAATCACAAACAAAACCTCTCATCATCCACCACATCCACCCCATCCCAAGCAGATCTCTCACTCATGACCAAACCCAACCAAACCATGCCCAAACTACCCAAACCCACATACATACATACACCTCCTACTATTGCTCCTAGGTGTAACCAGACTCCCACTGCTAACTTCTATCACCAACCACCAAAAACAACTTAATTTTATCCATACACCAAGAAAAACTACTTCCACTGACATAACTACAACACACCCTTTTACTCAACTAGTCCCACATCACTATCCAAACCTTCTTTATTCACCACTATGCACACAGCCATCACACTACCAGTCTCAAACAACTATAAAGAACTTTAAGACCCCAAGCAAACTACTCAATCTCTATTTTTACCTCCGAACCTAACTCATTAGCTGCAGTGATATACACCCAAACCCAGGCCCTGAAAATCTAGGAGCCCCAACCCTCAACCTGAATGATACCCTACTCCACCGAGACAAATCCACGCTCCTCATTTTAAATTTAAATGTTAGGTATACTAAAAGTCCACGACCTTCATGCACTACTCTCCTTTTATCAACCTGAGATAGTCATACTAACAGAGACTTGGCTTAAACCAGGCAACCACAACAATGAAATCACTCCACCAGGTTACAATATAATTTGTAGTGATAGAATAGGTAAAAAAAGGGGGGGGGTGCTGCTGTAGTGTATAAATCTCACATCATCCTTGAGAAAGTAGACATAACAAACCTAGACCTCATAAATTTGAACTCACTCTAACAAAACTAAAACTTAATGATAATAAACGCATCAACATTATATGGTGCTACATCCCTCCAGGCAACAATATCCCCATTACAGAAAAACTCCTAGAATGGATATCCAACTCCCTCCCCCAGGAAAGCATAGTATTAGGAGACCTTAATACTGACTGGCAAAACTGTTCCAGTCATAAGCCACTCTCCCATATTAACCTACATGGCCTAACCCAACTCATCACTTCTCCCCACAAGAACAGACAAGAGAACCAAACATCAATCCACTCTAGATTGGAAGCTTGTATCCCACCCATCACTGATATCCCTAGCAGGATGTCTACCAGACACCTCGTGTAAGTGCCTGTAGAGTGCATCTGTGTAGGATTCAGTAGTCATAACTGTATTGTCCATCTCCATGGGTGTCATGAAGTTCGCCACTTCTGTCTTAAAAAGCATGAAGTTGGCACTGGAGAAATTTTTTACTGTGGTTTCCTTAATGAGGAGTGAGGGTGGGATGTGGATATCTAGGGTGATTAGCTTATGGTTGGATCTGACCAACGAGGAGTTGACTTCAGGATGGAGCCTTGGAGTACTCCTAGGGAGACTGGTGGGGGGGAGAGTTGGTTTTTCCACATAACAGCTTGTTTCCTTCCCTCTAGGTAGTTTTTGAACCAGGAGATGGCAGGGGTGGTAAGGTTTAGAGGTGCTAGTGAAAGAAGGAGTTTATTGTGGTTAACCATTTTGAATGCTTTGGACAAGTCAAGGAAGGTGGCAGATACAAGTAGTCCATTGTTTCTGTGAGTATTGACAATGTTGGTGAATTCTCTTAGTGTGGTGGAGGTGCTATGGAAGGGTCTAAAGCCATGTTGTTGTTGCTTTTAGATTATTTTCTAGGAGATATTTCATTAGTTGCTTGTGTATTACCCTCTCTACAATTTTAGATAAAGGGGGTAGTATGGCTATAGGGCGGTAGTTGCTGAGTTCCAGGAGGTTCCCCCTTTATGTAGAGGGATGATATGTGATATTTTCCATAGCTTGGGTACTATACACTCGGAGATGGACCTGTTAATTAGGATGGAGACAGGATATGATATGGCTTCTGCAGCCAGGTGGAGGTATTCAGCGGGTAATTTACCTGCAGATAGAGACGTTGGTTTGAGCTTGCAAAGTAGTTTTTCAATGGATTTGGTTGGTTCTGGGTGGAAGCTGAACTTGAGGCAATTGTTAGTTGGGGTGTGGGGTGGATTTGCAGGGATGGGGATGTTGTCATAGGGTTGGTTGTTTGTAAGGGTCTGGATGGTTTCCGTAAAGTATTTATTAAATTGTGTGGAGATGTCTTCTTGGTTATCATCTATTTTTGAGGTTGGGGTAGTTGTTTTACCTGGTTGTAGAATAGAGTTAATTGCTGCCCAGAATTTTTGTGGGTTGTTCCTGTGCTTATCCTGTAACTTTTGGTAGCAAGATGTTTTGTCTGTTTTGGTAAGTTTTTTACTTTGTTATGTAGTTCAACATATATTTGTTTGTTCAGTTGGGGTTTACTGTTTAGGTAGTTGGTCCAGGCCTTGTTTCTTTTTTTGAGGAGGGATTTTGTGTCTGGGGCTAACCAGGGGGCATATTTAGTTTTAATTCTTGTTGTTCTGGACGGGTCATCATGATTAAGGGTGTTTAAGAAGGTAGTATTGGAATATAGTACAGCTTCATCAAGAGGTAGGTTTTAAGGGGACCCAATTGCACATTTTTAGGTCGTTTATAAAGTTGAAGCAGTTAAAGTGTTTTTTGTTTCGAATTAGGCATGTAGATATTTGAGTCAGTTGTGGTGATTTTGATCTGAGTAAGAATGTGGCTTGGTAACTACTTGGTGTCTAGTAGACACCCTGCTAGGGATATCAGTGATGGGTGGGATAAGAGTATCCAATCTAGAGTGGATTGATGTTTGGTTCTATTGTCTGTTCTTGTGGGGGGAAGTGATGAGTTGGGTTAGGCCATGTAGGTTAATATGGGAGAGTGGCTTATGAATAGAACGGTTTTGCCAGTCAGTATTAAGGCCTCCTAATACTATGCTTTCCTGGGGGAGGGAGTTAGATATCCATTCTAGGAGTTTTTCTGTAATTGGGATATTGTTGCCTGGAGGGATGTAGCACCCTATGATGTTGATGCATTTATTATCATTAAGTTTTAGTTTTGTTAGTGTGTGTTCAACTTTATGAGGTCTAGGGTTGTTATGTCTACTTTCTCAAGGATGATGTGAGATTTATACACTACAGCAACACCCCCCCCTTTTTTTTTTTACCTATTCTATCACTACGAATTATATTGTAACCTGGTGGAGTGATTTCATTGTTGTGGTTGCCTGGTTTAAGCCAAGTCTCTGTTAGCATGACTATCTCAGGTTGATAAAAGGAGAGTAGTGCATGAAGGTTGTGGACTTACTGTAGTATACTTAACATTTAAATTTAAAATGAGGAGCGTGGATTTGTCTCTGTGGAGTAGGGTATCATTAGGGTTGGGGCTCCTAGATTTTCTGGGCCTGGGTTTGGGTGTATATCACCTCAGCTAATGAGTTAGGTTCTGAGGTAAAAATAGAGTTTGAGTAGTTTGTTTAGGGTCTTAAAGTTCTTTATAGTTGTTTGAGACTGGTAGTGTGATGGCTGTGCTCTGTGTGCATAGTGGTGAATAAAGAAGGTTTGGTAGTGATGTGGGACTAGTTGAGTAAAAGGGTGTGTTGTAATAATGTCAGTGGAAGTAGTTTTTCTTGGTATATGGATAAAATTAAGTTGTTTTTGGTGGTTGGTGATATAAGTTAGCAGTGGGAGTGTGGGTACACCTAGGAGCAATAGTAAGAGGTGTATGTATGTGGGTTTGGGTAGTTTGGGCAAGGTTTGGTCATGTGTGAGAGATCTGCTTGGGATGGGGTGGGTGTGGTGGATGATGAGAGGTGTTGTTTGTGATTGTAAGGTAGTTAGATGGAAGACTGTGCTTTACAGGATGTGGAATAGTGGAAGAGAAGGAAATGGGTACAGGGGTGGGGCAGATTCAGTGGTTAGCATGATGGGCGTGGCTAAGTTCAGTTGAAATGTAGCACTAGTGGGGGCGGGTGGGAATAGGAAGCAGGGAGGGGAGCGGAGTGAGCCCGAGCACAGCGGGGCTAACACTAACGCCAATTATATCAATGGGCTTACTTGTTTCTTTTCTTTGTACACCAAATGTATCATTCCACTTGTTTCTGTTTACACCAAATGTGTCTATTTGGCTGTATTGTACTAGTTTAATTTACTTATACTGATGCAGTCACACTGAAAAAGGTCTGGGAAGCTTCCTCACCACAAGCAGGCCAAAAGATAACTTTCAAAAGGCGCGCTCAAGGAGACCCACTAATATAGACTAGTTAATGTGCATGGGGGAGGAGGTAGTTAGAGGAGGGAGATACAAAATGGGGGAAGGTATAACCAGGAAAAAGCTGGTAGAGATCTGTCCCGCCCCCTCACAGAAGACTGCAAAGGAAAGTAATCAGCATAAGAAGTGGAAGCCTTGGAGCTGTAATGTTAAGTGTAAGCAAGGAAGAGGTCTAAGCAGGAAATTAGGAGTGTAAGCAGTTAGTTGCAGAAACACTACTTTAAGGCCTTGGTGTGCAAGTAATACAAAGGAAGGTAAATCTATCTGGGGGACAAAATACACCAAGTAAATGGTACTTGCCTTACTTTACAAGTATTCAGTGTGGAGGCAGATCTATTTGGGACAAGATACAGCAAGTATATTGTTAAGTTATGACACCCAGTGGCAATAGACAAAGCTTTAGTTGCCTGGGGCCTTGCAGGTGTGCATGCCGCCAAACCAATGTTTAAAAAATAATTAGTAAAAGTAACAAATGTGCTGTAAAAGGAAATGTAAATAGCCAGTCACAATGTTTAAAACATAACTGTTAAGGACCACATCTGCTAATAACAAGAACTGTAAATATCCAGCCACCTATGCAGACTTGTCTGGTAGGTATCCTTATTAAAAAGGGTTATTCTTGTCTTGCAATAACTGTAGGGAGAAACCAGACCATAGCAGTGGTTTTATCTGGCAATGTTCCAGTTGCTGGGGGGGGGGGGCCAAGCTGCGATGATGCGTTATGCAGACTTGTCTGGTAGGTATCTTTATTAAAAAGTGTTATTCTTGGCTTGCAATAACTGTAGGGAGAAACCGGACCATAGCAGTGGTTTTACCTGGCAATGCTGCAGTTGCTGGGGGGGAGGGGGACCGAGCTGCGATGATGCAGGTAGACCAAGTGTGCTATGCAGACTTGTCTGGTAGGTATCCTTATTAAAAATTGTTATTCTTAACTTGCAATAATGGTAGGGGGAAACCGGACCATAGCAGTGGTTTTATCTGACAAATGTTGGTGTTGTTGGGGGGGGCGAGCTGCGATGATGCAGGTAGACCAAGTGTGCTATGCAGACTTGTCTGGTAGGTATCTTTATTAAAAAGTGTTATTCTTGGCTTGCAATAACTGTAGGGAGAAACCGGACTGTAGCAGTGGTTTTATCTGGCAATGTTGCAGTTGCTGGGGGGGCCCGAGCTGCGATGATGCAGGTAGACCAAGTGTGCTATGCAGACTTGTCTGGTAGGTATCCTTATTAAATAGTGTTGTTCTTGGCTTGCAATAACTGAAGGGAGAAACCATTGCAGTTGTGTGGGTGTGGGTTGCTGTGTTTGTGGAAGGTGGAGATGTGCCTTTGTAAGTGTGGTGCGAATGTTATGCATTATGAAATGGAGAAATTAAGAGTAAAATTTTGCTCAGTGAAGTCCCTAGCAATTTCATCATTGCTTGATTCAGACATATACATTCCCTGTGTTTGTCAGTACTATGTTTGAGTGCATTGTTTTGGAGTGTGGTATCACTGCTACAGCAGCTGGTACTCTTTCTATACAAGTATATGCTTCTCCTGGAGTCTGTTGCTGAGAGGATGAGAAACACACTACAAATATACAACTAAGACAAACTACATAAAGCAATAGTAAGAAAGTACTAGGTCACATCAGAGGCTTGGGAGGTCATTGTTAAGAAACTGAAAATTGTTGTAAAATTTATCATTAAATACCATAAGTTCAGGTTATACTATAAGAGAATAACTGTGTAAAGATAACCATGTCAGCAGCCAAAATGCATTACAAGTTGAATATTTTACTGTGCACATTTTAAAAAATGGATAGACTAGCCTAAACTCTGGACTGATGAGTTTGCTTTTTTTTTTATTCTTGGGAATTGCTATTCAGAAGTGAAGAGACATACAAGGGAACAGTTTTAGTGGCACACCAGGCTATTTTTATTTCTATTGTCATGCAAAGCTGACTAAATAGTTGAATCTAGCAAAGCTGGAAATGTGAGACTGTAGCTCACTGAAGGAGGGGAGATGGGAGGAGTAACCTGGCCAGGAACTGAAACTTGCAAAACTGCTCCTTGTGAAAAGTCTTTTTTATCTCAGTAATTTGTTGACACTTTTGCAAGTTTCTTTCAGTGAATGTGTAGTACATCAGTAGGAACAACATTTGTAAAACTCAGAGCATACCAGTCAATGACACATGAGCTGCAGACTCTCAAACTTGGCAGTTTTTTTCAGGAGTTCCATTGTAAGTGAATGGAAGTCTAGTCTGACAACAAATGGTAGGGCTATTTGTCCTCACAGTCTGCATTATAGGACAGATATAGCTTTCCAAAGAAATCACCATGTCTGCCCCCATGAGGGCAGACAAGAGTAAAAACAAAATAAAATTAGGAATGAGTACTTATTTTGCTGAAGGCAGCTTTGGGAGGTGTAGTAAATCATGGCAAGATAAAAAATATATGTTTTCTTCATCATTTGCCCGTAGTGGTCCTTTAACAACATGATATGGACATGTGGCTCGGTTAGCAGTTTTAAGAGAAAAATACAAGATGTATCTTAATTCTTTGTAAGAGAGGTGGCTATATATGAAGTGGGTTTGTTGCTGCAATAGGTAGTAGTTATACGTAGAATATATTGGGTAATACAGCCAAGCTGGCATGTCGAGGGAATGACAGAGGAGGCATGATATTAGTAATGATAATAACAACATAATCATGATAATGACAGAGGAGGCATGATATTAGTAATGATAATAACAACATAATCATGATAATGACAGAGGAGGCATGATATTAGTAATGATAATAACAACATAATCATGATAATGACAGAGGAGGCATGATATTAGTAATGATAATAACAACATAATCATTATAATGACAGAGGAGGCATGATATTAGTAATGATAATAACAACATAATCATTATAATGACAGAGGAGGCATGATATTAGTAATGATAATAACATAATAATCATGATAATGACAGAGGAGGCATGATATTAGTAATGATAATAACAACATAATCATGATAATGACAGAGGAGGCATGATATTAGTAATGATAATAACATAATAATCATGATAATGACAGAGGAGGCATGATATTAGTAATGATATCAACATAATCATGATAATGACAGAGGAGGCATGATATTAGTAATGATCATAACAACATAATAATAATCATGATAATGACAGAGGAGGCATGATATTAGTAATGATATCAACATAATCATGATAATGACAGAGGAGGCATGATATTAGTAATGATCATAACATAATAATAATCATAATAATGACAGGAGGCATGATATTAGTAATGATAATAGCAACATAATAATAATAATCATGATAATGATAGAGGAGGCATGATATTAGTAATGATAATAACAACATAATTATGATAATGACAGAGGAGGCATGATATTAGTAATGATAATAACATAATCATGATAATGACAGAGGAGGCATGATATTAGTAATGATAATAACATAATAATCATGATAATGACAGAGGAGGCATGATATTAGTAATGATAATAACATAATAATCATGATAATGATAGAGGAGGCATGATATTAGTAATGATAATAACAACATAATAATAATCATGATAATGACAGAGGAGGCATGATATTAGTAGGAGGGTTAAGACTTGTTGGAAAGAAGATTGCAGAAATGGTAGTGAAAATGTAAAGTGTGACAAGAATTCTGTTTAATAAATACCTGATAAATATAATATGATTTTCAAGGACTGGCGAGTGCAGATGGTATTTGTTACAGGTAATGACATCATAGGGAGGGGGGTACCTTTAGCATTTCATTACAGTTTGATTGTGTTCCATCACAAAACAGGTACAGGAGTTGGTGAACTGGAACTGTTTGGTATTACTGAATTCTGAGTACAAAATATTTGCATGGATTTTGTTGGTAAAGATCAGGGTAGAAATAAAAAGAATCATGCATGATGCTTCATACAGCAGAGTACAGGGAAGGGATATATTGCTCCAAAAAATATTATTAAGGGACATAGCATATCAAAATCTCTGCGCCATGGAGTTTAGTCTGTAGGAGTGTTTTGATGTATTTGAAACAGGATGAGAGTTAAGATAAGGCAAGAGATTTTGTCAAATTCAGCATTACTGTGGACTTTTGGGTAGCGATAGTGCTAAATGTTACTGGTCCTAAACCCATTTTTTTTTTGGGTGCTTAAGTCGTGAAAGTACATGAAGCTTGTGACATGATACCAGGATATCTGAACCCTTTCTAGTATGTACAGTGGCTTTGTATTGAGAAAACAATGTCACAAAATCACCTTCAAAGCAGGGTACGACAGTGTATCTAATAAATGACTTTATGCTTGCCATATTTTTTAATGTAATCTACAAAAAAAGTTTCAGATCGTGCAGTTACTCTAATAGGAACACATGCTTACCATACTGTTATACGTTTTGTTGTGTTTGAAACAAACACGTGTCAGAGGTTGTGTGCTAAAATCTAGCTCTGTCCTATTGTATTCGCTCTCTATTGTTTTCTGTTCAGCAGGATGTCCTGGGGAAAGAGGGTTTTTGTATAAACTTGAATTTAACAGCATCATAGTACCAGCTAACATATTTTATTATGTTTTTTATCTGTTCATTTTGTTTAATTTTTTAATGTTAATAATTTGCATTTTAATTTTTGGGGGGATGGCAGACTAGACCAAACCAGACTGCCTCTGGAATGCTGTCAGAAATGTTGCAGGAAACTTTTTTTCCCAAAACACTGCAGAGCTGATCAAAGGCCTAGTAAGATGCTTAGGAAAGAGTCTTCCTGCAACAGGAAGGCTGTTTTCGTAGCTGAGATGTGATCCTATATTTGGGTGAGGAAGAATATTTGAAATGCAGATGCCATCAAGTAAGCCTGGGATGTGGATGTAAAATGTTATGCTAACTAAAGTGATTTTCACTAGTACGTAGGTAAGTGCATAGAACTAAACATTGTGATTTAAAATATTATTCAGTTAACAGAAAACATGTAGTATTCTATACTTCATGGCTTATTCTGTTAATGAGTTGTAACTTTATACTAATCCTGGAGATAGTGCTGAAGTATTTTAAAGGTCTAGTCCCTTTACCATAAAGTATGTTTTCCACATTTTGCAGATCCCTTTCTTCCTAGCTGGGGCCTAACATCAATGTTTTAAAGTAATGTTTGAAGCTACTATATATATGTGAAATGTGATGAGATTTTCTGTGCATTGTTGCTTTTTGGGTTATTTATCCATGCATACAAGTTTAAAATACATTTAAGGACGTTTGAGGAAACTCTGATTACTACATGTTGTCTGTGCAGTTGTTTTTGCTATTAGTATGCCTTGAAGCACCCAGCAGGAAGTTGATGGTTGGAGGGAGATTAATGCCTAGATGAAAAGTGTCCTTGAGAGGTATTGTTGATTAAAAGTAGCACTCCTCATAACACCCAGAGTATAGCTATTGTGTGTGATGCAGTTTGCTTCTCCTGTAGTCATTTTGTGTGCATTGAGAGGCACTTCTTGATTGAAAAGGTTGAGGTTCAAGCCTTCATTATTAAAGTTGATGTAAGCGGATTATTTGTCTCATGTGTAAAGCTTCTTTTGATTTGCAGTGCACATACACAAAATCAAAAGCCTATTTCTTAATTTAGCAAAAGCAAGTTTTGTTTTTACCCACTACTAAACAGCAGAATTTTTTTTCTTGTTTGAAAAGGCATAAACTTCAAAGAAGTTAATGACAGCAACCGAAGAGACATTTACAGTGACATATTTTCAGCTATTGATGCACTGGCGTTCACATTTGGAAATGTGTAAGTAATAATTATTTACTTTCATATTCATTTTTTGTACAAGTAAGCTGGAATCTGCTAAAAAAAAAAAAAAACGTATTAGAGTTTGTCATGTTTTTGTAGCAAAATGGAATAAATGCTGTTGAACTTTGTATAAATGTAGAAAACTATTTGTGAGACAAGTGACTGTCTTGATATCTCGTTAGCCTTTTCTTTGAGAAACCAATGTTAATGAAGAAAAAACAATATATCTATGAAAAAAATATTTGATAGATGCTAAGTTTTAAACATTTTCTTATTGAAATATGTTTGGTCTGATATGTGTAGCTCTATATCTACACCCAGTTGTAAGTTGTTTGAAAGAATGCAAGTCATTTGGTGTGTAATGCTTCCTTTTTTTCTTTGTTTAATGTTAGAGTTACTGACTTCCTTATGGGAGATGTAGACAATAGTTCATCACTGACGCTCCCTCTGACTCGGAGAAGCCGGGTAGGTTTCATGACTTGATGTCTTTCCTTCTGTCTTCTTTGTTGTTCAACACATTTTAGGCTGTGATATAGAGAGGAGGCAGAGATTTTTTTTACATAGTGTATGTGGTTACTGCACCATTACTTTGTTGTGATTTTTTTTATTTCAAGTCAAGTAGATGAACAACTGAGACTGTTAGTAAGCTGGTAGTTCAAAGTGAGTTGACAGAGCAGTATGGCGTTTCATGTAACACAGGCCACCTTCATTTTGCCATGTCTTTTCTTAAACCCATTTTCCAGCATTGTAATGTATGACCCTCGGCATCTTCAGAAATCTCTTTATAATGTAGTATTTTGATGTTTTAATTATTCTTCATTTGCTTTTTATTTTGTTCCTCATTTAACTGGGTAAGCCCACTGGATGCAAGCTTTTCTTTTCACAGATGAACCATGAACAGTCTGGTTAATAGCTTGCTCTGAGTCGCACAGTAGACACATCTATCCCACTAGCAGGTCATTTTTATATTACAGTGTCAGTTTAGATCCCTAGAACAGGTGTTTGTGGTGTTTCCAGTGTTATGAACATACATGAGGTCAAGCAAGATGGGGTCATTTGTAGGCCAGGAAGAGACAGATGTGTAAAGGTCTGCAAGAGACAAAATAGAGTGATAGAGCCTTTAGATGATTTGTATAACTTATTCATACCCATGTTTTTGTGAGGAAATTTTGTTGCATTTCATGTTGAGCCATATGCTTGGTTAAAAATGTACTAAATGCAACGATATATTCTAAAATGGCCTGAAAAGGAAAACTAGAGCAAGACAGTAATTTTCTTGTATGTTTACCTTGGTTGGGGTAGTTAGAAGGATTTTATAAGAGCAGTTGGTGGTCAAAGGAGAGTTGATTGTCCATGATTGTGGCCAGATCTGTAATGACAGTGGCTGTTTTGAAGGGATGTCAGTTATATGGAAGGTACAGGGGTGTTCTTGTTTCCCAAGGAGTACAATATTTTATTTTATCCATTAAGCTATAGTCCTTGGTCCGTACACCATGATTTTCCACTCTTAAGGCTATCTTGGAGGATATGGGTGTCATCTGGAGAGCTAGTGACAGCCCTAAGTTTGCAACTAACAGCAAATATGGTCAGCCAGAGGCCCTTTCTGATATATGCTGAAGAGTAATTGTCCCAGTATGAAGCACTGGAGGACACCACTGGTAATGAGCCTTTCTTAGGAAAGCATGCCACCATCTCTGATTGAATGGATTCCGTCTGTTAACCAGTGTGCTATCCAGTGAATTATGTAAAGGCTTGTTTTTAGCTAGGTAATTTTATCAATAATACCATAATGTGGTATAGTTTTGAAAGCTTTGGCTCGATCTAGGTAAGCAACATGTAATGGTTTGTCTGTATCCGATGTCTCTGTCTCTGTGACACTTTAACAAAATAGCCAGGTTAAGTTTGGAGGGGCTACCTTTACCAAAGCCAGACTGGTTTAGGAGAAAGTATTGTAAGGTGACAATATTGTTATTTATGATTTCATTGAAAGGTTTTATACTAACAAGGAAACAGCCTGGCATGATGTCTGGACCCATAGAGCTAGTGTTTTTGGTTATGGCTGGAATTTAGTACTTATTCAAGCTAGTCATAGAAGGAGGAAGTACTGACCATGTATTGTCGGAGAAGCATATGAGGGATGGTATGGAGAGGTTTAAGCTAAATTTGTATGCTTGCTGTAGCATTGGAGTCAGTGTGGGTGGTGCCATTTGATATTAACATAGTGCAGTGCTGAGTTTTGTTTCTTCAGTTTTTGACATAGTTGAAGAAGAATTTTATGGTTCTTTGGATATGGTGTCAATATTTAATTCATAGTTAGCATTGCAGTTCTTAATCCTTTGACTTATTTCTTTATTTAGTCCGTTGAGGTCACTCTTGGAGTGCGGAGGTTTAAGTTTATTTTTAGGGATAGGATTTTTGTTGTAGAGTTTGTGGAAGTCAGGGTTCCACTAAAGTGGATTGTTTATGAACTTGTCATTGTGTTTGTGAGCATTGAGGACAGAAGCATTAATGCAGAAGTTCAGATTCAGGGAATAGAAATTTCTGGTATAAGTGGCTGTTTTAACTGTAGAGGAGTCCTCATAGTGTGTGGGGTGTCCTCATAATGTGGAAGCTTTTAAATCTCCTAAGTCTGTAAGCTAACGTTTAAGATGTTAGCCTTGGAGAAGTCTCTGAAGACCATGGGATCCGAGGACTTCTTAGGCTAGTATCTTATGGAGAATTCTGCAGAAAAGTGAACAGCTACAAGTACTGTGCATAATGTTGACAAATTCATAGGAACCAGATCTAGTTAGTTAGAGTTTCTAGTAGGGTGGGCACACATTGGTCAAGATAGTTAAAGTGTTTGATGTTCAGGAACCATTGTGCATATCTGGTAATTCTGATGAATGTTATCCAGATTGTGGAAATCACCCTGAATGATTGTATTGGATTCAAAATGTAGGAATCATAGTTTGTTGGTTTCATAGGCTGCAGGGATTGTGGAGGGGATTATGTAATTAACTGTAATATGTAAGGTGGACTTGATTTTAGTTAGCAGGTATGGAAGAGTTTTAGGTAATTATCATGCAGGATTGGACACAAGGTAGTGGGATTTCAAATAAAAAAAAACATGTAATCACCAGAAACGCAGCTGCCCTAGGAAGACATTAAAACTAGGTGGAGAAGGAACATTGTCACTGCATTGGAACCATATTTCTGTAATTATACAGCTGTGTGTGTTTTCAAGGAATAGGAAGGCCATAAAAATAGTCATCTTTTTGTGCAGGCTTCTGGCATTAAGTAGTGCCAGTTTAATACAGTCCTGGTTTGAAACAATTAGATTGGTAGATGAAGAAAACTGACTGCCTAAAAAAAAAAAAAAAAAAAAAAGACACTATGGCAGTAGAAAACATCTTTGGCAGTATATGGAAGTCCCATGGATAGAGGTACAGATTGTTCCTAGCAAAGCAGGCAGGACTTTTGAACAACTCCTTCCAAGCTGACACTCGTTAGACTCCACCTTGGAATGACATTTGTTAGTAAACCAGTTGTTGAAGTTGATTATATTTTGTTTGTATTGCAGCATTATTCACATAGCAGGATACTGCTCAATGTAGGCTACTTACCAGCCTCAGAAACATACACATAGAGCTCTGCTATCTCTCTCTTCATGTCATCTAAGTTGTAGCCTCAAAGGTGATTCACTTCAACGTGGGCAATATCCAGGTCATATGTATATTTGGGATGAAAGGATAGCAAATCCTTGGTGGCATTGTGAATTCAGATTGTCACTCTGTCTTTGCTTAGCCTGGTGGGTGCTGTGTCTCACTATGTCTAACTATTGAGTCAGTGGCTCCCTGTTATAATTTTAAGACCTTTAATTAATATTTCTGGAATTATGAAAAAAATTACAGTGAAACTAAAGGAGAATAGTTAATGGCAGCAGATCCCCTGTGCAGCAAGTAGTGTGGGATATCTTAACCCTCCACAACCCTGCTACTTCTGTATACTAACTTTTTAATTGCCTCACCTCAGTGAAAAGAGAGTACTTCAGAATACAGTAATCTTGTAATTAATCTTGCAATTATTACCTACTCATCCACACTTTTGCATATTCAGTCGCCACTACTCTGGAATTTGCATTTATGAGTCTCTGAATTTAAAACTGTTACCAGATCACCAGTCAAAAGCTTCTGCATAACATTTTGGTGGCACTTGCTTGTGGTGGATACTGTAATATGACTGATCAATAAGGTGTGATTGTGCTGCTGAGCTCCAGGAGCATTATTAATATGTTGCCTATGAGGCTTTAGGAGGAAGTACCTCAGCATATGTAGATCTGGTGTTAAGGGAATTGTGGTTGTAAGGTGCATAATTGGAAATGACAGCCTAGGTACATGACAGATGTGAGAGGTTTGCCTCCAGTTCTTATTGTCTACACCTCTCCCAAGTGCATTCTGCTTTTGCTAGTATGAGGCAATTTGTACACTGCCTTAAGTACCTAATGCAAGTAAGCTAGCTGCAGAAGGAGTACAGGCAATCTGTGGTTCTGTGATGTCTGAAATTAAGTACACTAGGTTGTGGTTAACATGCCAGCAACGATACAGTAATAGTGGGGATGCTTAGCTGACAATTGTAAGAAGTATCAATGGTAATTTAGTAGAAGAGTAGCACATAGGAAAAGCAGACAACCAGTAAAAATGTTCTCAGTGCAGGGGCTATTCTTACGAGTACAAGATTGAGTATATTGGTGCTAATTGAACAAGGGAGTTTACAGTAATGGTCATGGAAGCATTGCTCATATTTATTTGTAGAGATGGAAATATGCCAGTTTATGGAGGAGTAATTAGTCCATAGAAATAGTGTTTATGTTAATAGAGAGGGACTTCAGTGTAGTAAGATGTGTTTCATGATTTGTAGGTGTGGCATGAGGTCATGTTTACTGATAGCCGGATATGAGCGAGTCTAATGTTGTTATTGTTCTGTAAAGTTAATCTAGAGGTGATGGCATTTCAGATAGACAAAACACACAACCACCAGCATTACTGATAGCCATGCTTTGCAGGCCTAAACCTGTGGTAGTAAAAGAAATCAGATAAGGAGAGAGTGCTGTCATTGTTCTGGAATCAGGTTTCAGTGATGACACAACTGTATATACTTTCCAGAGTCGGGGGGGGGGGGGGCATTTTTCTTTATTGAGTTACTAGTGCTGAGCAGACCTGCACTGATATTTAATAAACCAAATGAAAAAAGAAACCGCAATAAAAATCCAAAATGTAAGCATGAACAATATCACCAGTAGTAAGTTGCCCAAATCCACTGAAATGAAGTCACAAATCACTTCTGAAGTCGAGATATCTATCCTTTTATTCGCACATACAGGATTTCGTCCCATAACCAATGGAACTTCATCAGATAAAAACATTTTCAAACAAGCTACATTTTTAAAACCCTGATTGACCAATGGGATTACATTAATTGCACACCTCCTCTTTATATAACCAATAAAAACCTTTACATAAACATACATTAAGGTGTATGTACATCTGTCCTTCGTCCAATCACCATTGTCTTACTAGCAGATCAATGTATAAATCGTCATAGAATTGACCAAGCTTTTGTTCTTGAAAAAAGTGTATTACACATTCATAATTTTGTATTCCTATTGGGTCGTATTTACCAAAGAATTGGTCTGTTCGACTCAAACCGCCAATAGGAACACACCTTTTACAACTTTATTGTGATGAAAATCCGGAACCGCTATAAGTTTAAAAATCAAAACAACTCCAATAGACACTTCAACATCCAGTCCTATTACTTGGATGTAAAATTGTGTTATGAATACATCAAATCAGTGAGACATTATCCATAAAAAAAAAAAAAAACGTTCTTCTTATATAATTCATGATCAGCCAATGTTTTAAATACAATAAATCTAACCAGCCAATACTGTCTTAGAGGCGTGCCACTATTACCATAGTCACTCCTCTTTA
The DNA here is from genome assembly GCF_019279795.1 of Protopterus annectens. Classification (NCBI taxonomy): domain Eukaryota; kingdom Metazoa; phylum Chordata; order Ceratodontiformes; family Protopteridae; genus Protopterus; species Protopterus annectens. Next base: position 896,293,839 of record NC_056744.1, on the reverse strand, counting down.
ACATCTCAATGGCTGTTGGTCAAAGAATTAACGAATCGCATCACAAAAATGATGCTAATAGCCAATAGTCCGCAAACCCTAAACTTCACATTAACTACAATATTAGAACTCCTCCATTAAACCTATTGGAAACTATGAAATCACTGACATATTCAATTTGTGAAAAACATTTGGTCTCTTCATTATTCCGAGAACCATTGCCGTATAAGGGAAGCAATACATTATTCAAAGTACATAAGTGATTGGGTCACATTGGACCAATAACAAAACAAATATCGTCCAATCCACTAACAGTGTTCAAAGGAGAACAATGGTTACACCCAGTTCGGTACAGAATGCTCTCTCACCATCATATTCACTAAAATATGAACATAACCATTCCAATACTCAAGTATGTAAAAGCATAAAGAATAGAGAATAGTAAACAGACAATAAATAAACACATTATATATTAAACTTTTGATTGTTATCTGGAGATTGCCTTCAATTTCAACAAACAAGCAACCAAAGCTGCTTTTCATTTAATCCTGGCCAAAAATACGCAGAAAGGCTCAATTGCCAAAATAGTTCTGCTTTTTCGAGTAGTAACTGCCAGGCGCCCCCTCTGTTCAAGTCAACAACAGTCTGCAATACGATAAATTTAAAATGACCACCATTCTCCAAAATGTGTCTGTAAAGGGCATTGGTAGTTTTTTTAGCGCGAATATCAGATAAATATTCACCAGTTCAATTTTTTAACTTCCGTTCAGTCTTGCCAACATAAAAACATGGGCAAGATGTGCATAAAGCACAATAGACTACCTTTTTGCTATTACAACATGGTTTACCATTAATAAAAAGTGTGATCATTAATCATAATCTGATTTGTTAAAAGAATATACCTACAATAGACGCAATTGCCACATTTTGTCATGCACCCTTTATTAATCCTTCCCTTAGGATGCTCAAAAATATTCTTCAAATTAAGCCCCCTTTTAAAAACAATAGTAGATTTATCACCTAATCAATTTCTAAAAATAGAATCATTCATAAGAACATCCCAATTTTTCATAAACACATGTCTGGTGGCACTACTATCGTCGCTAAAACATATAATGAAAGCATTAGTGTACACATCCTTACTCTGCTCAATATTTTTACCAATAACCTCCAGAGAGTTATTAGGTGAATTATTTTCATATAGATCTAACCTGGTCCCATCTCTTAAACTTATACTGAACGGATCTGTGTTCAACTGAGGTTCAAAGTGCCCTTTGATTCTTTTTTCTTTAACTTCTAATATTAACTCCAGGACTAAAGGACTCAGGATATCCTCTGTTCAAGAAAATATCTTTTAACAGATCACATTCATCAATCTGTAACCATACGGGCCGCTCATACTAATTGTCATTTAACAATAGCTCTTTTTTGAAACATAGGATGATTAATTTGAAAATGAAGAAACGAGTTTGAATATGTCGGCTTACGGTAGATTTTAGCTAATAGTTTATGGCTAATGTCATGCTTTTTTAACAAAACATCTAAATATGCAACCTGCATAACATCAATTGTATGTGTAAATTGCAAAAAAACTAGTGGCGTTATTAATGTAAGAAATAAAGGGACCAATTTCAGTGTTATCACCGGACCAAAGAATAAAAATATCATCCTGATAACTTAAATATAAATCACATTTGGAAAAATAAGGAGAATTCAGTAGGTGCTTATATTCCCACATTATCATAACGATAGCATAAAGCCCACCGCAAGCAGAGCCCATGGCAATGCCATCTTGTTGCAGTTATAAATCTTTCTCGAACAAAATAAAATTAGACTTCAAAACCAAGTCTAACAACAATTCGTATGTATTGATAGAACCATGTGGCATCCCTTTCATGTCAAGAAATTCCCTAAACCATTCTTCTCCAGTGGAGTGTAGGATACAAGTATACAAATCGTTAATGTCAGTCGTAATAAAAATCCAATTACTGCTATAGGAGAGCCTATTTAGCCTTTTAAGGAAATCCCATGAATCAGTACATACATATGGTTCACTATAAACAATAGTCTCTTAAGTTCTGCATCCAACATTTTTACTATTGCTTGAGTGATAGATCCTCTAGCATCCACAATGGATGCATAGGGGGTTGATGTATCCTTATGTAGCTTTGTAAGACCGAAAATGGTAGGTTTAATAGGAAAATCAACATTCAAATATTATATTGATGGATGTCTATAGCACCCTCCAAAAATAGATCATAAATATGACTTCAAATTCGACCATATACCATATTCTGTTCATTAACTGAGCTTTGCTTGTATGTATTAGAATTCAACAACTGTTTAATTTTTGTTACATAATCACACCCACACCTATCAATAGCAACAAGACCCCCACCCTTATCTGGCTTGATGAACCTTACTTGTGGGTTATTTTGCAAGAAATCAAACACTGCATGTTCATCTATACTGAGATTATTGTAGACATGTTTATTCTTCCTAGTATATATATCTCTAATGTCCATCTAACACATATTTTGAAACAACGTTAAAGTGGGATGCAGTGGGGGGTTGTATATACTAACCACTTTAAGGGGATTGTTAACATAAGAACATTGAACATAAATTTAACTTACAAACATACAGCCTTAAGTCCATTAAAGTCTGCACATAATTCATGCGTTTGGAAGGAACAAAAGTCCATCCTTTCGAAAAAAAAGGTTACACATATCCATGGAAATTTCCAGGGAAGAAAAATTATAAACTTTAAAGTCCCCATTAGCATTTGTGAAAATCTGTAATGCTGGTAGTGTAAATTCCTCACTTGTGATTTCAGAAGCTGTTAAATTCAATTCTTCCCATTCCAATTCTGGGGACCCCTTCCTGTCTGATTCCTCCATGTCCCTCTGTTCGACCCTGCACCTCTCACTGGATATATTTGCCGACCAGCATTCTGCTGATTCAGATTTTTCAGGTGCTCCAAGCGTCGTGGACCAGCCATCTGTTTATCTCCTAAAAAATCATTAGTGTCCTACAATTCATTATTGTGCCAGTTATTATTGCTTTCATTCATATTGCATTGACTAGGGGTATCTTTGGATTTATTTGGCCAAACTTGTGAACCAGGAGAAACTGGATAAGCAACATTGTTATTGTAAGCTTCCATGTCTCTGGACAGTTTTTTCATTTTCCTTAATTTTATGACATTCATCTGTTCCTCAACCGACTTCAAGATATGTGTGTATTCATATTGATTATTGGAGAAACTAAGATCCTGTGTGATGGAATTGTTTAACACCAAAATGTCCTTAGTAAGCATCTCAGTAGTGGAATTGTTAAACTTTGTAACCAAGTCCATATATTCAAAACCGTGTTTGTCAAACAGTTGAAGCAGTTCTTTATGAAACGGTGAATTCTCCACCAAACCCGTAGGATAGCACCATAAACACAAGACTTTCAGCACAATTTGTCTTTTAATACACTCTCTAAAATAATCTGAATCCATCTGTAATTTGATAACCTTCAAAAGACAATGATCAAATTCAGAATTTATCACACTCTGACTAGTGAGGTTAGATTCATTACTAAATGTAGTTGAACCTTTTAAAAAACTTTAAAATTAATAGTTTAATAATTGTTAGATTGACTGGCACACACAGTTCCTAATTTTCTACTTAAATCAGATTCTGCATGTATTTGTGATAACTGGTTACCTGACTGAGTATTGATGCCATGATTAACTTCTGAAGAGGAACCAGGAATATTATAGGCAGAAAGCTGGGACAGATGTGAAGCTTGAGTTGATCGTTGGAACACTGGAAACTGTTCCAATTTGTCCATCCTTTGGTTAAGCTGCTGTATTAATGTTGTCAGTTCACCCAACGAATTTTCCAAGAGTGATTGTGTCACTGGAGAAGAAGAGTCAATTCAATGCTGGCAACCAAGATGACCAACAAACCAAATGAAAAAAGAAACCACAATAAAAATCCAAAATGCAAGCACGAACAATATCACCAGTAGAAAGTTGCCCAAATCCACTGAAATGAAGTCTCAAATCAGTGCTGAAGTCAAAATATATGTTCTTTTATTTGCACATACAGGATTTTGTCCCATAACCAACGGAACTTCAGATAAAAACATTTTCAAACAAGGCCTATGTATATCTGTCCTTCGTCCAATCACCATTATGTCTTATTAGCAAATCAATGTATAAATCGTCATAGAATTGACAAATCATTTTGTTCTTGACCAATAGGAATACAAATTTTCGGCAACGCTTGTTAGTTGATTTTTAGTATTTTATGCATATAGTCCTGTCATGAAGAGTGTAGTGATTGGATACAGGATATTTTTTACAAGATCTTATTGGTTAGAACAACCCTGTGCCATATTGATGATATTTTTACAGTTTGATTATATACAGCAGGGTTGTTATTTTGGTATTTCCATTTTAATATATCATACACATTGAAAATTATCTGGAACGTTTGTTTTTGTGAATAAATTGTTTTTTGTATATATGATGTTTATAATTTACGAATGTGTAATACACTTTTTTTAAGAACAAAATGATCGGTCAATTATATGACGATTTATACATTGATTTGCTAGTAAGACGTAATGGTGTTTGAACGAAGGACAGATGTACATAGGCCTTAATGTGTGTTTATGTGAAGGTTTTTAATGGTTATATAAAGAGGGTGTGTGCAATTAATGCAATCCCACTGCTCAATCAGGGTTGTAAAAATGTAGCTTGTTTGAAAATGTTTTTATCTGATGAAGTTCCGTTGGTTATGGGATGAAATCCTGTATGTGTGAATAAAAGGATAGATATTTCGACTTCAGCAGTGATTTGTGACTTCATTTCAGTGGATTTGGGCAACTTACTACTGGTGATATTGTTCATGCTTGCATTCTGCATTGTTATTTGCCTGATTAAAATTTGTTTTTGCTAGACTGGTAGTGAAATTTGTATTTGCTAGACTGGTAGTCTGAGTTGACAAACATTGCCTTAGGCACTGCAAGTAGAAAAGTCTTAACCAGTGTGCAGATGCCCTGATGAGGTAAGTGCAGGACATCTCTGGCGCAAAAAAAAAAAAAAAGAGGGTAGGGATGTCTTTCATCCCTCTTTGTAGCCTGACACACATTTCTCACCATCAGAATGACGTCCCTAACTAATTCAGTTATTAAAATCGCTCCTCTTCTGTTTATATTATGACATAATTCTAGGTGATGTATAGTATTCTCAAGACTAGTTTCTTTCCAGCCTTAGAGGCATGATCCGTGATCTCCATTATGTCCCTCTTGTTTTGTCATTTGTGTCTGTGCTAAATTAGTCATTGTTGATCAGTGCCTTCCTCTAGTAAACAAACATAAAATGTAGTCTAAGGGGGTCTACTATAAGTCATTCATACCCATATGAACAATGGCCATCCATATTAATACTTGCAGTGAAGGGACTGTATTGCCTTGGTTCTGTGGCTAATTCTAGCACCTTGAGAGGCAGCTGGCTTGTTTACCTGTCTTTGCTCAGTCTTGTGAGTAGTGTATCTGTATGCCAAAGTATGGAGTCACCTGTAAGAAGATCATTACCATGCTGAGTATGCTGCTTTTTTAGCATGAGGATGTTGACTGTGGCACTCTCTTGTCTCTTGCCTGTGTTGGTAGTGGAAAAAGCTGTATGTGGTATGGAATGGTTGTTACTGTATTGCTACGGTCTGGACACAGTGCATCAGTGTACGCCCAGGAGGTCTTTTTTAGAAGTGATGTTTTAAGCATCTCAGAAGAGGAGGGTTGTATGTTTGTCTTGCTGTGTGTTGGTGCAGTGTTGGTATTGGTATCGATATCCAGTAATGTGAGAGGTTTGCCTCTATTTGCAATATGTATTTGTACCTCTAGCATGTGGATTCGTTCACTGGTAATAGCAAATGATTGTCATTAAGTCTCTGGCAGTTGCCTTAACCCTGACAATTTATTGTTTGACACAGAACTTGGCAAGGTTTACACATTTCCTAAAATCTTTACAGTTTCTCTTCCAGAGCTAGTTTATATGTATAACTTTCCCAGCTTCATTTCCTGTCTTGTTTTCTAGATAGTGTAAAAGTTTTTTCTTGCTTTAAAAAAGTACATATTTCCTGCCATCCCCATGGCATAAGGCATAAAGCCCTGACTACAGTGCAAGGGAGCCAGGTTTGACTAGTAGCTCAGGTGCCTGTAGAAGCTGGTTGGAGAGGATGGCCCAGCTTGCAGAAAGGGAGGAGGCTCTGGCTGGCCACTTGTGTGTAACCTAGTGGGAGACCTAAGTGTCTCACTTGTGGAGCATGAGTCAATGGGCACACTGTGCTTGCTTCCATGCACGTAATCCAAGAAAGCATGTTGAGGCCCACTCCCTGCAGTTGTCTGCACTGAAGTGAAGATCAGTGAGATGTCACAAGGGGTGGAGGAATGCTCCAGTGAGGGTGGAGTAGGCTGCCCCATTGGACCAATATGGTGTCCTTCTTCCCAGTGGTGGCTGGTGACTTCAAAGTAAGGGTGGGCTGCATGAAGCAACTGAATGGGTGGGGCTAATTGGAATGAGTTTGGGCTCTATTACAACAGGTCAATGACAATTAGCTGTGATGAAACAACAGATGGGAGTCATTTACTTTCATCCACAGATTGCTTCAGTACCCACTCTTTGTAGCCAGTTTATTGACTGTATACACGTTAGGTAAACAAATATAATCAGCAATGCCAGCTTTAGGTGAAATGGAGTCCTATCCAAAGGATTACATCAAGATAGATTATTTCTTTTCTTTTTTCTTGTCGTTTCATACTCAGTCTAACTTGTTCCCTTTTTCCTGTAACCTGTTAACCTATCTTAACTAGTCAAGTCTCCACTGTAGTAAGTGTGGAGGAATTAACCAGACAAAGCCAGGAGTCTAGCTTGCTGTGTTTAGATGCACTGGAATCCCTCCCCAACATGCAAAGTAATTTCAGTAAAGACAACCCCCTTCCCAGTTAGTACCCCTTGTAATACACGTCAGATCTTTGACTGAGATAAAATGAATGAATACATACATAGAAGAAGTAACTAAAATAGCTTAATAAAAGGTAACACTCAAGAAAAAAAATGCATTTTTTATACAATTTATTTATTTTTGCACCTGGAAGCTGCAGCTCACCAGCTACTACCACAAGCCTCCCCTGCTGCTTTCTATCACCAGATTCTTGCTATAGGGGTAGCATATATGCTAATTAGGCACCATGGGCAGGATCAAATGTGTTGTATGACTGTTGCCTAGCCTGGACTATCCTGGCTTTCACCTCTCCTGGTGGAAATAATGGACAAATTAGGTGAAGGTAGTGGAGCCATTGGCAGCTCAGGTGGTGGGGGAGGTACCTGACTTTTTATAGGTTAGTCATTAAAAATATTATTTTATCTGTGTTTTGTGCTTTTAATATTTTATTTGCGTAGTCCTTATTTATTAGTGTTAATTTAAGTGATAAATCTGATGATATCCATGTCATTATTCCTCACAGTAGGGTCTTGGATCTGACATTGGATCCAAGCCAGCAACTTTAACTTAGACTAATCCAAGGCTCAAGCTCCTCCCTCTCCCATAATCCCCTGCTGCCCTCTAACCCTCAGATCTCATTTGCCATGTTTTGCTTCAGATGTGATCCCTGGCTTTTGCTCAAATAAGTGCTTCTATTTTCTTGTTTAGCTTAGACTAAGTTAAACTAGTCTAAACTAATTTGACTGTCTTTAGTCTGCTTAGTTTTAGTATTAGTAGTGACCTCCCCTCCCTTATATATCCTAGTTTTTGACAGGGTAGTTTTCCTGTTTGTTAGGTATTTGGTGCCCTTTTCTTCTTTCTCCTTTTAGACCCTTTTAGTGTTGGGTCATTTTCTGTGATGTCTGAAAAACCCTCTGGGTTTAAGAAGTGCTCCTTGTGTGGTTGGAGAAGATGCCCAATTCACGACTCACATGAGGAGTGTTTGTATTGTTTAGGGGCTCCTCACCTGGAGGTTGAATACGACGTATGTGCTGCATTCAGTCCCAGGGCCTTAGAGGAGTGCCATAATAAGTTTCTACTTAAACGTATGGTTCAGGTGAGTCCTTATGCCCCCTCCCCCCCAAGGCTTTCCCTTCTGATCCTAAGCAGAAAGCCCTTTTCATCCCTTCAGTGGCTTCAAAAAAGCCTAGGCTGTTGGATCCCAGATTCCCGGATCTGACCCCAGCCCGGGCTGTTTAGGATCTGAGATCTTCACAGCCGAGACCCTTGGATTCTTCTACCGGATCCAAGACCTCCTGAGATTGGAGGCTCTCTGATCCTGTTAAGGGTAGACCAGCCTCTGAGCCGACCAGTTTGTCAGATCCGATTGCTCCTATTGCTCAGTCTTCTGATCTGACAGGCTTGTCTCATCCACCTGGCATCCTCAGCCCACTTGGCTAGGGGAGCATCTTCTCTTCCAACTCCCTGTTCTCTTCCAACCTCAGGGGTTTCAGAATCTCAGGGCCCAGATACCAGTGGTCAGATTCCAACAATGTCGAATATTCCCTTTTTCTTGACCCAGTCAGGATCCTTGGCTGGTTCTGCTCCTCCACCCTTGGACCAGAGTGGGCCCTGTGCCAGAGTATTTGGCTCCAGCTCCACTGGAGCAGGGTCAGGTCCATGCCTTTCAGACTGATCTGTTTTCCTTGGGGCTTTGGCCCTTGATAGTTCCAGACTGGTATCGTCCATGGGCAGTGGTGCTTTGTTGGGGTCAGTTCTTCGATTCCGGGGGGGCCTTGCCCTTCGGTAATGAGGAAGAGTTTGCTTCCAGCCCATTGGCCTTCCAGGTGGCAGAGAGGACCATTTCCAGGACTAGAGTGACATCTACCACCCCTCCAGGTCTACCCTTATCCCTCTCTACCTTGGGTGCTAAGGCCTCCCATCCTGTCCAGGGTCAGCCCTCCCATACTAGCCTTCAAGAGGTTTCCTCCCCTCACTGGGTCCCTGCATCTTGCGTGTCCACCCCGGAGGCCCACAGAGGAGGCACTTCATAAAAGAAAGTGCAAGATGAGGCACTTGAACTCTCCCATGGAGTCCCTCACAGAGGACAGGGACCTCGATGAAGTAGATAGGTCCCCCAGATCTCCGCCCAACCATGTCTCCTTTGGGGACATCCTTAAGATCCTAAGGCAAAAGGGTGGATGGTGTCCCCAACCCCCATCTTTGGAAGAGTCCATGTTTCTGAAGGCTTTTGGGATGGGTCTGTCTACTTCGTGGATGTCCCCCTGCGGCAGAGTTGGTGGATCTTATCACCTGCAGGACCTGGAAGGAACCTGACAGTGTGGAGCCAGTACTTAAGCGAGTCGACAAGTTCCTTAGCCCTCCTGTGGACCAACCCTTTTGGAGCTAAGGAATCCTGGTCAATGCCATTGTGGTTGTCTTTGCCACCAAAAAGGAGCTGGAAGAGCAGTGCTCCACACTCCATCCCCCTAACAGGTAGTGTAGGGTGATTAAGTGGCATGGGATGCATGTGTTTGCCTCTGCTGCCTTTGGACTGAGGGCAACTAATTTACCTGGCACACTTCACCTACCTTCAAAGGGACTTGGTCAAACAACTCACCACTTCCCTTACAGAGTTATTGCTGGAGGAGGACCTCAAGAAGGTGTCTCCCAAGCTCTCTTCTCTGACGTCCCTCTGTAATTCCTCGATGAGGCTAATTTCTGGTACAGTAGAAGCTTCCTCTTGAGCTGCAGGTACTGGCATAGCTATAAGGCGGCGTGCTTAGTTATGACTGTGGGTTTGCAGAGTCCTTCAAGTTGTTTTTTATCAATGCTCCCTTTGATGGACCTACTGTCTTTGGACCTTCTGTGAAAGAAACCCTAACCCACAGTGAAGCAAGAAGGAAAGACCTTGTCTGCTGTTGAGATCAAGTTTTCTACTCTTCAGAGGTCATTTTCCAAGACCCAATGAGGAACTAAGAAGATGTGGGTCTAGCAGGGGGAGAGGATTAAATGACAGATGCCTCCCTAGATGCAAGAGGGTCCACAAACAGGCTCCAGGCAACATTTGTCTGAACAGCCCTTTCAGCACTCTTGAAGCGTTGCCCGACTGCCCTGCCTTGGAGGCAGTCGGGTGCCATCTTTCCCTTCACTCACTAGGCCTGGACAAACATCACCTCTGCGCAGTGGGTGTTAAACATCATTTCCAGGGGTTATTTTATTCCCTTTTTTCAACCCCCTCCTATACGAAGGCATCTCCCCGATGTACCTGACAGAGGGAGTTGGCCTTCAAGGAAGTTTTACAACTTCTTCAAAAAAGAGGCATCCAGGAGATCCCAACAGGACAAAGAGGATCCAGAAATTACTCTTGTTTTTTTTTTTAGTGCCAAAAAAGACCAGGAACCTGCATTCTGTTCTGAACCTCAGCGAGTTGAATGTTTCAGTCAAGAAGTCCAAGTTCCAAATGGTCACTGTTCAGTCTATTCTGCTTCTCTTATGCAAGGGTAACTGGCTGTGCTCAGTGGATCTTCAGGATGCCTGCTATCACATCAAGATAGACAGGCATTCAAGGAGACATCTTCACTTCCAATTAGGAGCCAATCATTACTAGTTCAGAGCCCTGTCCTTTGGACTCACCACAGACCCCTGGGTGTTTATGCTTGAAAGTGGTGGTGGCTCACTTGAGGCTGCAGGAATTCCATGTGTTTTCTTACCTCGACGATTGGCTCCTCATGGCACCCATGAGGCATCGACTGTCACAAGCCATTCTATACATCCTCTTCTTGTTCAGTTAATTGGGGATCACAGTGAATCTCTCATAGTCCAATCGGGGATCACAATGAATCTCTCATAGTCCAATCGAGTCCCGACACAAAAATTAGAGTTCATAGGAGTTCATCTAGGCTCCGTCTCAGAGATTGCAGCATTACCTGTTCGCAGATTGCAGCTAATTTGGGAGCAAGTCATGCAAGTCTTAAATCTGTTGAAACGTCCAGTCCACTTAGTTCTTTGGACACTAGGTTCCTTGGCTGCAGCCATACATCTTGTGCCACTAGCAAGGTACCTTGTATGGGTTTTACAGAGGACCCTGGCAGTTCAATGGTCCATTTTGTCTCAACCTATGTCTCATGTCTATAAAATTGATGCAAGTGTGCAGATGGCACCTTCTTTGGTGGCTTCAGTCTCAGGATCTCATTTTAGGCAGGCCCTTTTCTCTCCCTCTGCCCAAGGCCAATGTGACCACAGCACTTCCTTGTTGGGGTAGGGGGGCATTTCCAGGGGAGACAAGTTCAAGGCACATGGTCCCCCATAGAGACCAAATTGCACATAAATGTCCTACAGATGAGAGAAGTCCTAATGTTCAAGCCTTTCAAGATTGCCTTCCTCTGGGGACAATTGCAGTTCAGACGGACAGCATGGCAGTGGTCTGGTATATAAGCAGATGAGAGAACAAGCTCTTGCCCATTGTGCAGAGAGGCCATGAAAGTGTGAGAATGGGTGATGTCCTTCAGGTGCGTTCTTCTTGCAACTCATATACCTGGGGACTCAATGTGTTGGCTGACAAACTTAGCATAAGCATATTGAGTCGTCATAAGTGGTCCCTCAATCCAGTGGTGGCAAAGCAGATTTTTGATCAGTGGGGTCATCTGTGCTGCAACCTTTTTACCTCCCCAACCAACCACAAATGCAGCATGTACTTCTCCCTGATCCCCTCACCCAGGGAGTCACCGAAAGATATTCTAGTCCATGATTGGCCTCCGGGTCTCCTCTATGCTTACCCTCCTTATCCCTCTTATCCCCAAAGTTTTTCAAAAAATGCGCTGCCCAAGGACATCCCTTATCCACATTGCCCCCTTCTGGCCTCATCAGCCATGGTTTTCCTTTCTAAGGTCTCACCTGAAGTATCTCCCTTGGATACTAGATCCCCTTCAGGATCTGATCTCCCATCCTTCAGGGCTCCCTCTTCCCAATCTGTGGACCCTTCTTCTGACCACATGGTTTCTTCAATTCTAGTGGTTTTGAAACAGTCCAGGCTATCTTCCCATATCAAGAATATTACCCTAGCCTCCAAAAGCCTTCCACCAGAAAGGTTTATAGTAGCAAATGGAAAACGTTTTCTACCTGGGCTACCAGCAGGAATCTGGACCCATTTTCAGCTTCTGTACCAGATATTCTCTTGTTCTTGTCCTCACTTTTCAGGAAGAGGTAAATTTTTGTATTAAGCTTCACTTGGCTGCAACTTCTAATTTTCGTGAGACTAGCAAACCTACATTCTCTTCCCGACTCTGTAAAGCCTTCATGAAAGGGGTTTTCTTTTTATGACCACCCATTAAGGATCCCTCACCTCCTTGGGATCTAATGTTAGTGCTGCAATCTCTGACTTGGAGCCCATTTGAGCCTCCTAGCTCTTGGGATGTCATATTTTTATCTTAGAAAACAGCCTTCCTAGTCGCCATCGCTTCAGCTAAGAGGGTGTCTGAGCTACAAGCCCTTTCAATTACTCCCCCATATATGGTCTTTCATGAGGATAGAATGTCTCTTAGAACTAATTCATTTTTTTTTTGCCCAAGGTTTCCACTGAATCCAATCTGAACCAATGTATTCAGTTACCAGTTTTCTTTCCCATTTATTCTAATAAAGGAGAGAACATCCTGCTTGCTTTGGATGTACACAGGCAATTGCAGTTTTATCTGCATAGGACTAAGGAGTTTCGCAGATCAGACCAGCTTTTTGTGGCTATTTCCCCAAATAGATGTGGCCTCCCCATTTCTAAAGTGACTATCTCTAAATGGATCTCCTGCTGTATTTCTACAATCTACACCAACAAACACCTTGCAGTTCCAGGAAAGGTTAGAGCTCACTCTACTAGGTGTGTGGCTACTTCTTCAGCCTTCATGGCCAGACTCTCCATTAATGATATTTATGCTGCTGCCACTTGGGTCTAATCCTCACACCTTAATGTCAGATTACAAGCTAGATCTGGTTCCCAGGAACAGGGTTTCCTTTGGTTCCACAGTGCTTCTACATGTCCTTCCTTGAGGACGCCCAGCGTAAATAGTAGCTGGGGGCTCTGACCCTACTGTGAAGAATAATGACATGGATAACATCAGATAAAGAGTTATGCACTTGCCATAACTTGGCATCTGTGTTATCCTCTGTCATTATTCCTCACTTTTCCCTCCTGCCATCCCCCTTCCTTGTTGGATATTCTGAGGAAGTTGGAGTGTTGTGGGTCCAGGACTATTTCCCTTTCTTTATTTTGGGGTGTAGCAGTACTGATTAGGTTCGCAAACTCGATCTGAGGGTTAGAGGGCAGCAGGGGATTATGGGAAAGGGAGGAGCTTGAGCCCTGGATCTGAGCCAATGTCTGATCCAAGACCTTGCTGTGAGAAATAATGACATAGATGCCAAGCTATGGTATGTACATAACTCTTTTTTTGTGGTTGTCGCAGTTATTTTGGTTTTAGATAATGTATCATATATTGCCATGTTTTGGCTACCGAGTTGTCATAAGAAGAAAAGTGTAGCTTTTTATCCAGTTTTCTTTTAGTGAGATAAAATGTCCCTTAATAGATCCCCAGTCTCTTTCTGGCTGTTGTATAGCAAAAAAAAAAAAAAAAAACACTTTGAATTGTGGCTGAGTAAAGAAAACACTGTCATTGGTGTCTGGGACAGACTTTGTTGACTACAAATGTCCTTCAGAATTTGAACAGACTGTGGTTAAGTTTATTCCTGTTAAGTGCCTTTTTAATTTTTTTTTGTTTCTTTCGGCTTTTCCCGGTTAGTGGTCGCCACAGCGGAAGTCCGGTCCGCTAATGATTGGTAGTTGATTTTTACGTACCAGGTTACCAGCCCTGACGCACAACCTTCAATGAAGGCACACCCCATTCATGTATGCCTCCACACAGAAGATGCTCTAGCTGAAAATAGAGTGGGACAGCATCTTACTATGAGGCGACAATGCTACCGCAGCACCACCACCACTGCAGTAAGTGCCTTTTTAATGAAATGGTAATAATAAGTTGTAGTCTTTTTTTCCAAGGGTTAGATTACCAAATCCAAAACTTATAAGGAAGCAGTTTAGAAATTCTAGTTGGAGTCTCAAGATTTCCTATTAAAAAATCTTTTGAAAGGACATGAAGCCCTAAACACAACATTTTATCCCCAAAGTGTGTTTACCTCCCTAGAGAATAATCTCCATACTTTCACTTATTAAGAGAATATGAGTTATCAGTTTTTTTATTTCCTTGTACAATAAACATGATCCCTTATACGCTCACAAAGTCTTCTATTTGTTTTTCCTACATAGAATTTTGCACATGTAGCTCATTGAGCCAAATATATCACGTTTTTAGTGTTACAATCAGCCTGCACCTTAAACTGCCAGGTACGTTTAGTGTCCGGGTGTATAAAATATTCTTCCTCATTAATAAATTGACAAAAATTGCAACTATTGCATCTTGTCATGCCTCTCAACAAAGGCTGTTGGATAATTTTCTTATTGGGATAACATAAAAGTTGCTTCAGTGTATTCTTATTCTTATTCTTATACACCACTCTCGGACACAAACCAACAATTTTCACAATATCCTGATCCATGTGCAAAATATGCCAATTTCTATATAACACATTCCTAATATGCTTAACATCAGTACTATATGGCAAAATCAAAGGCACCCCTTGTGGATCTCTACAGTTAGTCCTATTAGATGTACTTATTTCAGAAAAATAAGGTCTGGCTTTGCCGCCCCTTCTTTTCATGGTGGTACTTATAGCTTTGGACATAGCCATCTGTTCATAGCCCCTACCTAAAAACTCTGACTTAAGAGTTTCTAAATTTTCCTTCAAAATATCATTATTAACTGTTAGTCTAGCTAGTCTCAACGTCTGTCCATGCACTACACTAGAAAACACATGTTGAGGATGCATACTAGTTCTATGTAAGAACGAAGGACAGTAACATTCTTTACAATACAGTTCTGTGGTAAAAAAACCTTCACTATTTACTGAAACCATAACATCTAAAAATTCTATGTTAGTGTTAGATATCTTATGTGTAAAACGCAAAAAAACTACTACTACTATTTAGACGTCTTATAAAATTCAACAGTGAAACCTCACTGCTTCCCCATGCAAAAAAGACATCATCTACAAAACGTCTGTAGAAGATGAGATCTGTACCTGTAAATGCCCTAATATAATTATATTCCCACTCTGCCATGACCAGATTCGCATAGCTGTTGGCGCAACTGGTTCCCATCACCACACCTTTCCGCTGCCAATAATATACTCCTTCAAATACAAACACATTATGATCTAAAACAACTTCCAATAAATAACATATAAGATCTATGTGTTTCTCATCAAAAGCCCCATCCCTTGTTAACTATTTCTTGATCATACCGATACCTTCAGTATTCAGAATACAAGTAAAAAGGGCCTCGACATCAGAGACACCAAAATATTAGATGGAAAAAAAGACTGACCAAATTTCATGCATAGATCAACTGTTGAGTATCTTTCAAAACTATACATCTGTCCAAGACTGTTCTCAATTGCTTATCTACAAAGATCAATAAAGGCTCAGTCAGCCATCCCGAGCCAGATACTATCAGTCTAAAACTGGGAACCATAGGATTCTTATGAATCTTAGGTAGGCCATACAGCTTCGGTATAAGAGGGAATTCCACATTAAAATAAGCATAAAGCTCACGTGTAATGAGTCCCATGCAAAGACACTCATACAGACCCAAAAAGACATCTTGTTGCATTTGTTCAATAATACATAATTCAACAGGCAGTAAGTTGCGCTTACAACTATACAATAAAACATTGTTGTTTTATCTGCTGGTGTCTCCGTGTTTCTGCGCAGTTCTTGTCTTTTGCTGTGTACACTGTGCAGTTTATCACTGAGTTCTCTCTTTTTGGACAATAGTACACATACATGAGTAAAGACAGTAGATAATCTGACTGACCAATCATTTATGGGAGCAAGCACCAGACAAATCCCTTTAATTAGGCGTACTCATTCTGTATGGTCATGTAAATGCACTGCATGCTGTAGTGAGAGACTCAACAAAAGTTGAGATTAGAGTAGATGGGTCCCAGTTTTCTAGAGCAGTTAAGTTTGATAGATGTTTTTTCTTAGTTGTGTTTCATTTCAGGATATATATCTGCAGCTGTGTGGCTAATGCTTAATATACACTATTTGACTAAACATTAGGTACTGGATTGTTGGTCTGGAACTCCGGCAGTTTACTTGGCTCATTTGTACTACATGGATTGCTTAGTTAATGCTCTTCTCCCTTTTTGGTGGCCAGTTTGGAGCTCTTCTTCTCACTCTACTGCTTATGTGTAAATTATATAGTTTTAGGCATCTGTGATGAGGAAAGTAGTTCTGTCAACAGTTCCCTAAATCAAATAACTACCTGGCAGTGTAGTTGATCTCCTTCCGCCAGTGTTGGCGCAGTTCTAACATTATAGGCGTACATGTTTCCTTCTGTCTTGTGGCTTTTGTTGTTTGTGTGTTTTACCTGGCTTGCATCCTAGTTCCTTACTGGCCATTTCTGTAGTGTTTTATAATTGTATTCTGTCTTCGCACTTAGCCCAAAGAATTACAACTGTGAGCTGTTAATGAGCAACAACTTTCTGTAGTCCAGGGGTTAACTGCCTCAGGCCTTTCTTTGCCTGTTGTCACTCTGAGCAAGTCTCTTAACCAGACACTACTGTGGGCAATTGAGAAAGTGGGTGGGCTATGTTCCTTAGTGGTGTCCTGGACCTCATGACTAGTAAAGTACAGTTGTGCCAGTAAAACTCACCATAAAAGTAGATGTTTAAATAATCACTACTGCAATGCCTTACTAAGATGGGTTGTATCCTGCCAAGGATATAACACGTGGCTGGCTTCCAAAGCTTCAGGGCACCTTCTATGCTCCCATACTTTCAGGCAACTCAAGCTGAGCAAACTAATAGACATGTTTGGGTGCAAAGCCCGTGAGAGCTTTCCTGCTGACAGAGAGTGGAAGGCTGAGCCTTGAAAGGACAGTGCTAGGAACAAAAAAAGACCCCACCTAAATGTCCACATTCTGGCATAAAAAAACACACCAAAAAACAAGGAGGGGTGGAGAGACCGAATAGCTACTACTGCAGTGATAATTTGAACATCTGTTATGGTTTTACTTACACAACTGTACTGTGTTTATCATTTTGATTACTGCTGGAGTAGCCTTATATGAGAAGTTTGAGAAAAGTCCTGGAGTCCCTGGAGAATGGTCCTAGCAAAGTGTAATGTGGACCTTTAGAAGGAATCAAACTTAATAGTGCTTTGTAAAAGTATGTAAAGAGGACTAAGTAGAAGCGTCCCAAATACTTCTAGCATCCAAACCTTTCCAAAAAGCCAAGGGCCTGGTAGAGTGGGCCATGACCCTGCCTGGAATAGCTTTGTTATGGGGAGTATAATAAAAAGAAATACCTTTAGACAGCCCTTTGAAAATAGTCTGTCTTGACACAGGTTATCTCTTCTTCTTACATTCAGAAGAAATGAACAACTGATGTGAAGATCTGTAAAATTTAGTTCTGTCAAGATGGCACTTCAGTTGTCTCTGGACATCCAAGGTATGGAGTATCCTTTCTGCCTAATTTGTAGTTTCAGGAAAGAAAAAGGGGAGATGGGTAGTTTAGCTTAAAGTAAGCTAAATTACCACTTTAGGAATAAAAGAAGAATTAGTTCTCAAAGACACCCTGTCCGTATAGAAAATGAGATATTCTTGGCTCACCGTGAGAGCTTGCAACTCGGATGCCCTTCTTGCAGAGGTTAGTGTAATCAGTTAAACTATTTTCCATGGGGGGGGTCTGCATCAGAGATGGTCTGTGAGGTCTGCTAGCTAAATTAATGTTATCGAGAACAATCCTTGCTATTCTGTTACTCATTAGTGCTGTCACCCTCTGCATCACAGACCTGACTCAAACTATTTGCATTAAGAGAAGTGTGTGGGGTTGTAACTCATATGTTACATTTAACTGTTGCAGTGACCACCCTGAAGCTCTACTGTTGGTGTATGAATAATTACACAAACCTGTTCTTTGTCTAGGTATGAGAAATCTGAAAGTGGAACTTGCAGAAAAGCAGTTAGTAAAACATGTGCAAGTTAGGGATGTTATTAAAGTAGAACTTGTAGAAATGCAGTTAGTAAACGTGCAACATAGGGATGTAATTAAACTGGAACTTGCAGAAATGCAGTTAGTAAAATGTACAAGTTAGGGATGTAATTAAAGTGGAATTTGCAGAACTGCAGTTAGTAAAATATGTGCACATTAGGGATCAAATTAAAGTGGAACTTGCAGAAATGCAATTTGTAAAACATGCTAGGGATGTAATTAAAGTGGAACTTGCAGAAATGCAGTTAGTAAAAGATGTGCTAGTTAGAGATGTAATTAAAGTAGAATATGGAGAAATGCAGTTAGTAAAACATGCTAATTAGAGAGGTAATTAAAGTGGAGCTTGCAGAAATGCAGTTAGTAAAAGATGTGCTAGTTAGAGATGTAATTAAAGTAGAATATGGAGAAATGCAGTTAGTAAAACATGCTAATTAGAGAGGTAATTAAAGTGGAGCTTGCAGAAATGCAGTTAGTAAAGCATGTGCAAGTTAGGGATGTAATTAAGTGGAGTTTGTAGAAATGCAGTTAATAAAACATGCAAGTTATAGATGTAATTGAAGTAGAACTTGCAGAAATGCAGTTAAAACATGCTAGTTAGGGATGTAATTAAAGTGGAACCTGCAAAAATGCAGTTAGTAAAACGTGCAAGTTAGAGATGTAATTAAAGTGGAACTTGCAGAAATGCAGTTAATAAAACATGCTGGTTAGAGAGGTAATTAAAGTGGAGCTTGCAGAAATGCAGTTAGTAAAACATGTGCAAGTTAGGGATGTAATTAATGTGGAACTTAAAGAAATGCAGTTAGTAAAACATGTGCTAGTTAGGGATGTAATTAAAGTGCAACTTGCAGAAATGCAGTTAATAGAACATGTGCAAATTAGGGATGTAATTAAGTGGAACTTCCAGAAAAACAGTTAATAAAATGTGCAAGTTAGGGATGTAAATAAAGTGGAACTTCAGGAAATGCAGTTACTAAAACATGCTGGTTAGAGAGGTTATTAAAGTGGAACTTGCAGAAATGCAGTTAGTAAAACATGTGCAAGTTAGGGATATAATTAAAGTGAACTTGCAGAAATGCAGTTAATAAAACCTACAAGTTAGGGATGTAATTAGAGTGGAACTTGCAGAAATGCAGTTAAAACATGTGCTAGTTAGGGATGTAAAATGGAACTTGCAGAAATGCAGTTAGTAAAATATGTGCAAGTTAAGGATGTAATTAAAGTGAAACTTCAGAAATGCAGTTAGTAAAACATGTGCAAGTTAGGGATGTAATTAATGTGGAACTTAAAGAAATGCAGTTAGTAAAACATGTGCAAGTTAGGGATGTAATTAATGTGGAACTTAAAGAAATGCAGTTAGTAAAACATGTGCTTAGTTAGGGATGGAATTAAAGTGGAGCTTGCAGGAATGCAGTTAATAGAGCTTGTGCAGGATATAATTAAGTGGAGCTTGCAGAAATGCATTCAATAAAACATACGCAAGTTATGGATGTAATTAAACTGAACTGGCAGAAAAGCAGTTAAACATGCTAGTTAGGGATGTAATTGAAGTGGAACTTGCAGAAATGCAGTTAGTAAAATGTGCTAGTTAGGGTAAAGTGGAACCTTCAGAAATGCTGTTAATAAAACATTTGCTAGTTAGGGATATAATTAAACTGGAACTTGCACAAATGCAGTTAATAAAACATGCTGGTTAGAGATGTAATTAAAGTGGAGCTTGCACATATGCAGTTAATAAAATGTGCTAGTTTGGGATGTAATTAAAGTGGAACTTGCAGAAATGTAATTAATAAAACATGTGCTAGTTAGGGATGTAATTAAAGTGGAACTTGCAGAAATGCAGTTAGTAATACCTGTGCAAGTAAGGGATGTAATTAAAGTGGAACTTGCAGAAATTTATTTAGTAAAACATGTAAGTTAGGGAAGCAATTAAAGTGGAACTTGCAGAAATGCAGTTAGTAAAACATGTGCTAGTTAGAGATATAATTAAAGTGGAACTTGCAGAAATGCAGTTAGTAAAACGTGCAAGTTAGGGATGTATTTAAAGTGAACATGACGATTAAAACGTGCAAGTTAGGGATGTAATTAAAGTGGACTTGCATAAATGCAGTTAGTAAAACATGTGCAAGTTAGGGATGTAATTAAAGTGGAACTTGCAGAAATGCAGTTAGGAAAATGTGCAAGTTAGGGATGTAATTAAAGTAGAACTTGCAGAAGTGCAGTTAGTAATACATGTGCAAGTTAGGGATGTAATTAAAGTGGAGCTTGCAGAAATGCAGTTAATAAAAACGTTCAAGTTAGGGATGTAATTAAAGTGGAACTTGCAGAAATGCAGCTAGTAAAACATGCTAGTTAGAGATGTAATTAAAGGGGAACTTGCACAAAAGCAGTTAATAAAACATGTGCTAGTTTGGGATGCAATTAAAGTGGAACTTGCAGAAATCCAGGTAATAAAGCATGTGCTAGTTAGCAATGTAATTAGAGTGGAACTTGCAGAAATGTAGTTAATAAAACATGTGTTAGGTAGGGATGTAACTAAAGTGGAACTGGCAGAAAAGCAGTAAAAGCATGCTAGTTAGGGGTGTAATTAAAGTGGAACTTACAGAAATGCAGTTAATAAAACATGCTAGTTAGGGGTGTAATTAAAGTGGAACTTGCAGAAATGCAGTTAATAGAACATGTGCAAGTTAGGGATGTAATTAAGTGGAGATTGCAGAAATGCAGTTAATAGAACATGTGCAAGTTAGGGATGTAATTAAGTGGAGATTGCAGAAATGAAATAAGTAAAATGTGCAAATTGGGGATGTAATTAAAGTGGAACTTACAGAAATGCAGTTAATAGAACATGTGCAAGTTAGGGATGTAATTAAGTGGAGCGTGCAAAAATGCAGTTAATAAAACGTGCAAGTTAGGGATGTAATTAAAGCGGAACTTGCAGAAATGCAATTAGTAAAACATGTGCTAGTTTAGGGATATAATTAAAGTAGAACTTGCAGAAATGCAGTTAATAAAACGTGCTAGTTAGGAAGTGATTAAAGTGGAACTTGCAGAAATGTAGTTAAAATGTACAAGTTAGTGATGTAATTTAAGTGGAGCTTGCAGAAATACAGTTAGTAAAACGTGCTAGTTAGGGATGTAAATAAAGTGGAACTTGCTGAAATGCAGTTAACAGACCATGCAAGTTTGGGATGTAAACAAAGTGGAACTAGCAGAAATGCAGTTAGTAAAACATGTGCTAGTTAAGGATGTAATTAAAGTGGAACTTGCAGAAATGCAATTAGTAAAACATGTGCGAGTTAGGGATATAATTAAAGTGGAACTTTCACAAATGCAGTTAATAAAACATGTGCTAGTTAGGGATGTAATTAAAGTGGAACTTGCAGAAATCCAATTAGTAAAACATGTGCTAGTTAGGGATGTAAGTGAAGTGGATGTTGCAGAAATGCAGTTAATAAAGCATGTGCAAGTTAGGAATGTAATTAAAGTAGAACTTGCAGAAATGCTGTTAGTAAAACATGTGCCAGATATGGATGCATTTAAAGTAGAACTTGCAGAAATGCAGTAAGTAAAATTTGTGCAAGTTAGGAATGTAAATAAAGGTGAACTAGCAGAAATGCAGTTAATAAAACTTGCTAGATAGGGATGTAATTAAGGTGAAACTTGCTAGATAGGGATGTAATTAAGGTGGAACTTGCAGAAATGCAATTTGTAAAACATGCTATTTAGGGATGTAATTACAGTGGAATTTGCAGAAATGCAGTTTGTAAAACATGTACAAGTTAGGAAAGTAAAGTGAAACCTGCAGAAATGCAGTTAATAAAACGTGCAAGTTAGGGATGTAATTCAAGTGGAACTTGCAGCAATGCAATTAGTAAAATATATGCAAGTTAGGGATGTAATGAAGTGGAGCTTGCCAAAATGCAGTTAAAACATGCTAGTTAGGGATATAATTAAAGTGGAACTTGCAGAAATGCAGTTAATACATGCTAGTTTGGAAGTAATTAAAGTGGAACTTGCAGAAATGCAGTTATATAGCATGTGCTAGTGAGGGATATAATTAATGTGGAACTTGCAAAAATGCAGTTAATAAAACGTGCTAGCTTGGGATGTAATTAAAGTGGAACTTGCAGAAATGTAATTAATAAAACATGTGCTATTTAGGGATGTAATTAAAGTGGAACTTGCAGAAATGCAGTTAGTAATACCTGTGCAAGTAAGGGATGTAATTAAAGTGGAACTTGCAGAAATTTATTTAGTAAAACATGTAAGTTAGGGAAGCAATTAAAGTGGAACTTGCAGAAATGCAGTTAGTAAAACATGTGCTAGTTAGAGATGTAATTAAAGTGGAACTTGCAGAAATGCAGTTAGTAAAACGTGCAAGTTAGGGATGTATTTAAAGTGAACATGATTAAAACGTGCAAGTTAGGGATGTAATTAAAGTGGACTTGCATAAATGCAGTTAGTAAAACATGTGCAAGTTAGGGATGTAATTAAAGTGGAACTTGCAGAAATGCAGTTAGGAAAATGTGCAAGTTAGGGATGTAATTAAAGTAGAACTTGCAGAAGTGCAGTTAGTAATACATGTACAAGTTAGGGATGTAATTAAAGTGGAGCTTGCAGAAATGCAGTTAATAAAAACGTTCAAGTTAGGGATGTAATTAAAGTGGAACTTGCAGAAATGCAGCTAGTAAAACATGCTAGTTAGAGATGTAATTAAAGGGGAACTTGCACAAAAGCAGTTAATAAAACATGTGCTAGTTTGGGATGCAATTAAAGTGGAACTTGCAGAAATCCAGGTAATAAAGCATGTGCTAGTTAGCAATGTAATTAGAGTGGAACTTGCAGAAATGTAGTTAATAAAACATGTGTTAGGTAGGGATGTAACTAAAGTGGAACTGGCAGAAAAGCAGTAAAAGCATGCTAGTTAGGGGTGTAATTAAAGTGGAACTTACAGAAATGCAGTTAATAAAACATGCTAGTTAGGGGTGTAATTAAAGTGGAACTTGCAGAAATGCAGTTAATAGAACATGTGCAAGTTAGGGATGTAATTAAGTGGAGATTGCAGAAATGCAGTTAATAGAACATGTGCAAGTTAGGGATGTAATTAAGTGGAGATTGCAGAAATGAAATAAGTAAAATGTGCAAATTGGGGATATAATTAAAGTGGAACTTACAGAAATGCAGTTAATAGAACATGTGCAAGTTAGGGATGTAATTAAGTGGAGCGTGCAAAAATGCAGTTAATAAAACATGCAAGTTAGAGATGTAATTAAAGCGGAACTTGCAGAAATGCAATTAGTAAAACATGTTCTAGTTTAGGGATATAATTAAAGTAGAACTTGCAGAAATGCAGTTAATAAACTGTGCTAGTTAGGAAGTGATTAAAGTGGAACTTGCAGAAATGCAGTTAAAACATGCACTAATTAGGGATGTAATTAAGTGGAGCTTGCAGAAATACAATTAGTAAAATGTGCTAGTTAGGGATGTAAATAAAGTGGAACTTGCTGAAATGCAGTTAATAGACCATGCAAGTTTGGGATATAAACAAAGTGGAACTAGCAGAAATGCAGTTAGTAAAACATGTGCTAGTTATGGATGTAATTTAAGTGGAACTTGCAGAAATGCAATTAATAAAACATGCGAGTTACAGATGTAATTAAAGCGGAACTTTCACAAATGTAGTTAATAAAACATGTGCTAGTTAGGGATGTAATTAAAGTGGAGCTTGCAGAAATCCAATTAGTAAAACATGTGCTAGTTAGGGATGTAAGTGAAGTGGATGTTGCAGAAATGCAGTTAATAAAGCATGTGCAAGTTAGGGATGTAATTAAAGTAGAACTTGCAGAAATGCAGTAAGTAAAATTTGTGCAAGTTAGGAATGTAAATAAAGGTGAACTAGCAGAAATGCAGTTAATAAAACTTGCTAGATAGGGATGTAATTAAGGTGAAACTTGCTAGATAGGGATGTAATTAAGGTGGAACTTGCAGTAATGCAATTTGTAAAACGTGCTAATTAGGTATGTGATTAAAGTGGAATTTGCAGAAATGCAGTTTGTAAAACATGTACAAGTTAGGAATGTAAAGTGGAGCTTGCAGAAATGCAGTTAATAAAACATGTGCAAGTTAGGGATGTAATTCAAGTGGAACTTGCAGCAATGCAATTAGTAAAATATATGCAAGTTAGGGATGTAATGAAGTGGAGCTTGCCAAAATGCAGTTAAAACATGCTAGTTAGGGATATAATTAAAGTGGAACTTGCAGAAATGCAGTTAATACATGCTAGTTTGGAAGTAATTAAAGTGGAACTTGCAGAAATGCAGTTAGTATAGCATGTGCTAGTGAGGGATATAATTAATGTGGAACTTGCACAAATGCAGTTAATAAAACGTGCTAGCTTGGGATGTAATTAAAGTGGATCTTGCAAAAATGCTGTTAATAAAATGTGCTAGTCAGGGATGCAATTAAAGTGGAACTTGCAGAAATGCAGTTAAAAGATGTGGTAGATAGGAATTTAATTAAACTGGAACGTGCAGAAATGCAGTTAATAGAACATGTGCAAGACAAGGATGTAATTAAGTGGAGCGTGCAAAAATGCAGTTAGTCAAATGTGCAGGTTAGGGATGTAATTGAAGTGCAACTTGCAGAAATGCAATTAACAAAATGTGCTAATTAGTAAGTAATTTGTGTGGAACTTGCAGAAATGCAGTTAGTAAAATGTGCTAGTTAGGGTTAAAATGAAGTGGAGCTTGCAGAAATGCAGTTAATAAAACATGTGCAAGTTAAGGATGTAATTAAAGTGGAACTAGCAGAAATACAGTTAATAAAACATGCTGGTTAGGGATGTAATTAAAGTGAAACTTGCACAAATGCAGTTAATAAAACGTGCTAGTTTGGGATGTATTTAAAGTGGAACTTGCAGAAATGCAGTTAATGAAACGTGCTGCTTAGGAATGTAGTTAAAGTGGAACTTGCAGAAATGCAGTTTGTAAAATGTGCTATTTAGGGATGTAATTAAAGTGGAACTTGCAGAAATGCAGTTAATAGAACATGTGCTAGTTATGGATGTAATTCAAGTGGAACTTGCAGAAATGCAATAAGTAAAATGTCCAAGTTAGGGATGTAATTAAAGTGGGACTTGCAGTAATGCAGTTAATAACACATGTGCACGTTAGGGATGTAATTAAAGTCGAACTTGCAGAAATGCAGTTAGTAAAACATGCAAATTAAAGATGCATTTAAAGTAGAACTTGCAGAAATGCAGTTAGTAGAACATGTGCTAATTTGGGATGTAATTAAAGTTGAACTTGCAGAAATGCAGTTAATAAAATTTGTGCAGGTTAGGGATGTAATTAAAGTGGACTAGCAGAAATGCAGTTCGTAAAACATGTGCTAGTTAGGGATGTAAAGTGGAACTTGCAGAAAGGCAATTAGTAAAACGTGCTAGCTAGGGATGTAATTAAAGTGGAACTTTCAGATCTATGCAGTTAAAACGTGCTAGTTAGGGATGTAATTAAGTGGAACTTGCAGAAATGCAGTTAGTAAAACATGTGCTAGTTAAAGATGTAAAGTGGAACATTCCAAAATGCAGTTAATAAAACATGTGATAGGGATGTATTTAAAGTGGAACTTGCAGAAATTGAAATAGTTAGGGATGTAATTAAAGTGGAACTTGCAGAAATGCAGTTTATAAAACCTGTGCTAGTTAGGGATGTAATTAAAGTGGAGCTTGCAGAAATGCAGTCAATAAAACCTGTGCTAGTTAGGGATGTAATTGAAGTGGAGCTTGCAGAAATGCATTTAATAGAACATTTGCAAGTTAGGGATGTAATTAAGTGGAGCTTGCAGAAATACAGTTAATAAAGCATATGCAAGTTAGGAATGTAATTAAAGTGAAACTTGCAGAAATGCAGTTAGTGAAACGTGCTAGTTAGGGATATAATTAAGGATGAGCTTGCAGAAATGCAGTTATTTAAACATGTGCTAGTGAGGGATGTAATTAAATTGGAACTTGCAGAAATTAGGGTTACCACCTGTCCCACTTTGCGAGGGACAGTCCCTCTTTGGGCCGTTGTGTCCTGACAAAAAATTTTAAAAAATGGCAAATGGCCTGAAGTTTTAGGACAAAGTTATTTCCTATATTTTATGTAATAGTTGCATAAAACAGTTATTCTGTCTAAAGTACCTAAATGTTATAAGAAACAGAATAAGCAACTACAGTGCTACAAGAATAAGCTTTTATTTAGGCAAAAAAGTTACGTTATATCCTTTGTACTGACCGTGGGTATGTGTCGGCCTGTAAAATCTGATGTTTGTCCCGAACATATTCCACTTTGGCAATTTGAAAAGGTGGCAACCCTAGCAGGAATGCAGTTAATAAAACGTGCTAGTTAGGAATGTAATTAATGTAGAACTTGCAGAAATGCAGTTAATAAAACATATGCTATTTAGGGATGTAGTTAAAGTGGAACTTGCAGAAATGCTGTTAATAGAACATGTGCAAGTTAGGGATGTAATTAAGTGGAGCTTGCAGAAATGCAGTTAATAAAATGTGCAAGTACGGGATTTAATGAAAGTGGGACTTGCAGAAATGTAATTAGTAAAACATGCAAGTTAGGGATGTAATTAAAGTGGAACTTGCAGAAATGCAGTTAATAAAACGTGCTAGCTAGTGATGTAAAGTCAAACTTGCAGAAATGCAGTTAATAAAACACATACAAATTAGGGATGTAATTAAAGTGGAACTTGTAACAATGCAGTTAGTAAAACATGTGCAAGTTAGGGATGTAATTAAAGTGGAACTTGCAGACATGCAGTTAATAGAACATGTGCAAGTTAGGGATATAATTAAGTGGAGCTTGGAGAAATACAGTTAAAAAAATTTGCAAGTTAAAGATGTAATTAAAGTGGAAGTTGCAGAAATGCAGTTAGTAAAACGTGCTAGTTAGGGATATAATTAAAGTGGAACTTGCAGAAATGCATTTAATAAACGTGCTAGTTAGGGAAGTAATTAAAGTGAAGCTTGCAGAAATTCATTTAATAGAACATGTGCAAGTTAGGGATGTAATTAAGTGGATCTTGCAGAAATGCAGTTAATAAAATGTGCAAGTTAGGGATGTAGTTAAAGTGAAACTTGCAGAAATGCAGTTTATAAAACATGGTGGTTAGGGATGTTATTAAAGTGGAACTTGCACAAATGCACTTAAAACGTGGTAGTTTGGGGTGTAATTAAAGTGGAACTTGTAGAAATGCTGTTAATAAAACATGTGCTAGTTAGGGATGTAATTAAAGTGGAAGTTGCAAAAATGCAGTTAATAAAACGTGCTAGTGAGGGATGTAATTAAACTGAAACTTGCAGAAATGCAGTCAATAAAACATGCTAGTTAGGAATGTAATTAAACTGGAACTTGCAGAGATGCAGTTAGTAAAACGTGCAAGTTAGGGATGCAATTAAGTGCAGCTTGCAGAAATGCAGTAAATAAAATGTGCAAGTTAGGGATTTAATTAAAGTAGAACTTGCATAAATGCAGGTAATAGAACATGTGCAAATTAGGGATATAATTAAGTGGAGCATGCAAAAATGCAGTTAATGAAATCTGCAAGTTAGGGATGTAATTTAAGTGGAACTTGCAGAAATGCAGTTAGTAAAACGTGCTAGTTAGGGATGTTATTAAAGTGGAACCTGCAGAAATGCAATCAATAAAACGTAATAGGAAGTAGTTAAAGTGGAACTTGCAGAAATGCAATTAGTAAAATATGCAAGTTAGGGATGTTATTAAAGTGGAACCTGCAGAAAAAATGTGCTAGTTAGGGATGGAATTAAAGTGGAACTTGCAGAAATGCAGTTAATAAAACGTGCTAGTTAGGGATGTAATTAAGGTGGAACTTGCAGAAATGCAGTTAATAAAATGTGCTAGTTTGGGATGTATTTAAAGTGGAACTTTCAGAAATGCGGTTAATAAAATGTGCTAGTTAGGGATGTAATTAAGGTGGAACTTGCAGAAATGCAGTTAATAAAACGTCCTAGTTAGGGATGTAAAGTCAAACTTGTAGAAATGCAGTTGATAAAACGTGCAAGTTACAGATGTAATTAAAGTGCAGCTTGCAGACCTGTAGTTAATAGAACATGTACAAGTTAGGGATGTAATTAAGTGGAGCTTGCAAAAATGCAGTTAATAAAACTTGTAAGTTAGGGATCTAATTAAAGTGGAAGTTGCAGAAATGCAGTTTAAAAGTGCTAGTTAGGAAGTAATTAAAGTGGAACTTGCAGAAATGCAGTTAATAAAACATGCTAGTTAGGGATGTAATTAAAGTGGAGCTTTCACAAAATCATTTAATAGAACATGTGCAAGTTAAGGATGTAATTAACTGGAGCTTGCAGAAATGCAGTTAATAAAACATGCTGGTTAGGGACGTAATTAAAGTGGAACTTGCACAAATGGACTTAATAAAACGTGCTAGTTTTGGGTATAATTCTGGAACTTGAAGAATTGCTGTTAATAAAACATGTGCTAGTTAGGGATATAATTAAACTGGAACTTGCAGAAATGCAGTTAATAAAATGTGCAAGTTAGGCATGTAATTAAGTGCAGCTTGCAGAAATGCGGTAAATAAAACATGCAAGGTGGGGATGTAATTAAAGTGGAACTTGCAGAAATGCAGTCAATAGAAAATGTGCAAGTTAGGGATGTCATTAAATGGGGCGTGCAAAAATGCAGTTAAAACGTGCAAGTTAGGGATGTAATAAAAGTGGAGCTTGCAGAAATGCAGTTAGTAAAACGTGCAAGGTAGGGATGTAATAAAAGTGGAACTTGCAGAAATGCAGTTAGTAAAATGTGCAATTTAGGGATGTAATTAAATTGGAACTTGCAGAAATGCAGTTATTATAACGTGCTAGTTAGGGATGTAATTAAATTGGAACTTGCAGAAATGCAGTTCATAAAATATGCAAGTTAGGGATGTAACGAAAGTGGGACTTGGAGTAATGCAGTTAATAGCACATGTGCAAGTTAGGTACATAATTAAACTAGAACTTGCATAAATGCAGTTAGTAATACATGTGCAAGTTAGGGATGTAATAAAATTGAAACTTGCAGAAATGCAGTTAGTAAAACGTGCAAGTTAGGGATATAATTAAAGTGGAACTTGCAGAAATGTAGTTAGTAAAACATGCTAGGTAGGGATGTAATTAAGTTGGAGCTTGCTGAAATGCAGCTAATAAAATGTGCAAGTTAGGGATGCAGTTAAAGTGGAACTTGCTGAAATGCAGTTAATAAAACATGCTGGTTATGGATGTAATTAATGTGGAGCTTACAGAAATGAGATTAATAAAACTTGCTAGTTAGGGATATATTTAAATTAGAACATGCAGAAATGCAGTTAATAAAATGTAATAGGTAGAAATGTAATTTGTGGAACTTGCAGAAACGCAGTAAATAAAACATGCTGGTTAATGATTTAAAGTGGAACTTGCACAAATACAGTTAATAAAATGTGATAGTTTGGGGTGTAAATAAAGTGTAACTTGCAGAAATGCTGTTAATAAAACTTGTGCTAGTTAGTGATGTAATTAAATTGGAAGGTGCAGAAATGCAGTTAGTAAAACATATGCTAGTGGGGGATGTAATTAAATGGGAACTTGCAGAAATGCAGTTAATAAAACATGTGCTAGTTAGGAATGTAATTAAACTGGAACTTGCAGAAATGCAGTTAGTAAAATGTGCTAGTTAGGGATGTAATCTATGTGGAACTTGCAGAAATTCGATTAATAGAACATGTGCAAGTTAGGGATGTAATTAATTGGCGCTTGCAGATATGCAGTAAATAAAATGTGCAAGTTGGGGATGCAATTAAAGTGGAACTTACAGAGATGCAATTAATAAAATGTGTTAGTTAGGAATGTAACTAAAGTGGAACTTGCAGAAATCCAGTTAGTAAAACATGTGCCAGGTAGGGATGCATTTAAAGTAGAACTTGCATAAATGCAGTTAGTAAAACATGTGCAAGTTAGGAATGTAAACTAGCAGAAATGCAGTTAGTAAAAAACGCTCGTTAGGGATGTAATTAAAGTGGAGCTTGCAGAAAAGCAGTTAAAACATGTAAGTTAGGGATGTAATTAAGTGGAGCTTGCAGAAATGCAATTAGTAAAACATGTGCTAATTAGGAATGTAAGTAAAGTGGAACTTGCAGAAATGTAGTTAGTGAAACATTTGCCAGATAGGGATGCATTTAAAGTAGAACTTGCAGAAATGCAGTTAGTAAAACATTTGCAAGTTAGGAATGTAATTAAAGTGGAACTTGCAGAAATGCAGTTAGTAAAACATCCTAGTTAGGCATGTAATTAAAGTGGAACTTACAAAAATGCAGTTAATAAAATGTGCTAGTTAGGGATGTAATTAAAGTTAAACTTTCAGAAATGCAGTTAGGAAACGTGCTAGTTAGGGATATAAAGTCGAACTTGCAGAAATGCATTAAAATATGTTCAATTTATGTATGTAATTAAAGTTGAACTTGCAGAAATACAGTTAGTAGAACATGTGCAAGTTAGGGATGTAATTAAGTGGACCTTGCAGAAATGCAGTTAATAAAACCTACAAGTTAGGGATGTAATTAAAGTGGAAGTTGCAGAAATGCAGTTAGCAAAACATGTGCTAATTAGGGATATAATTAAAGGGGAACTTGCAGAAATGCAGTTAATAAAATGTGCTAGATAGGGATGTAATTAAAGTGGAGCTTGCAGAAATGCATTTAATATAACGTGCAAGTTAGGCATGTAATTAAGTGGAGCTTGCCGAAATACAGTTAAAACATGTGCAAGTTAGGGATGTATGAAACTTCCGGAAATGCAGTTAACAGAACATGCTGGTTAGGGATGTAATTAAAGTGGAACTTGCACAAATGCACTTAAAACATGCTAGTTTGGGGTTTAATTAAAGTGTAACTTGCAGAAATGCTGTTAATAAAATGTGCTAGTTAGGAATATAATTAAACTGGAACTTGCAGAAATGCAGTTAACAGAACATTTGCAAGTTAGGGATGTAATTAAGTGGGGCGTGCAGAAATGCAGTTTATAAAACATGCAAGTTAGGGATGTAATTAAAGTGGAACTTGCAGAAGTACAATTAGTAAAACATGCTAGTTAGGGATATAATTAAAGTGGAACTTGCAGAAATGCATTTAGTAAAATGTGCAATTTAGGGATGCAATTACAGTGGAACTTAGAGAAATGTAGTTAGTAAAACATGTGCTAGTTAGGGATGTAATTAAGGTGGAGCTTGCAGAAATGCAGTTATTATAACCTGTACTAGTGAGGGATGTAATTAAATTGGAACTTGCAGAAATGCATTTAATAAAACTTGCTAGTTAGGAATGTAATTAAAGTTGAACTTGCAGAAATGCTGTTAATAGAACATGTGCACATTAGGGATGTAATTAAGTGGAGCTTGCCGAAATGCAATTAATAAAATGTGCCAGTTAGGGATGTAATGAAAGTGGGACTTGCAGAAATACAATTAGTAAAACATGCAAGTTAGGGATGTAATTAAAGTGGGACTAGAGAAATGCAGTTAATAGCACATGTGCAAGTTAGGGACATAATTAAAGTATAACTTGCAGAAATGCAGTTAATAATACAAGTGCAAGTTAGAGATGTAATAAAAGTGGAGCTTGCAGAAATGCAGTTAGTAAAACGTGCTAGTTAGGGATGTAATTAAGGTGGAGCCTGCAGAAATGCAGTTACTAGAACATGTGCAAGTTAGGGATGTAATTAAGTGGAGCTTGCAGAAACGCAGTTAAAATGTGCAAGTTAGGGATGCAATTAAACTGGAATTTGCTGAAATGCAGTTAATAAAACATGCTGGTTAGGGATATAATTAATGTGGAACTTGCAGAAATGGGGATAGTAAAATGTGGTAGTTAGGGATATAAATAAATTGGAACATGCAGAAATGCAGTTAATAAAACATGCTAGATAGGAATGTAATTAAAGTGGAACTTGCAGAAAAGGAGTTAATAAAACATGCTGGTTAGGGATGTAATTAAAGTGGAACTTGCACAAATACAGTTAATAAAACGTGAAAGTTTGGGGTGTAATTAAATTGCAGAAATGCTGTTAATAAAACTTGTGCTAGTTAGGGATGTAAGTAAAGTGGAAGTTGCAGAAATGCAGTTAGTAAAACGTGCTAGTGAGGGATGTAATTAAATTGGAACTTGCAGAAATGCAGTTAATAGAACATGTACAAGTTAGGGATGTAATTGAGATTGCAGTAATGCAGTAAATACAAGGTGCAAGTTGGGGATGTAATTAAAATGGAACTTGCAGAAATGCAGTTAATAGAACCTGGGCTTTGTTTTTAGTTCCTGTTACTGATCCATTGCCTTATTAGGAAGGAGGGAAGTTTCTTTGCTTACCAGTGGGAGTGGGAAGCACTGAGCAGCCTTTTTGTCCGAATTGGTGAAGTTTCAGCCAGAAACTAGTAGTCTATTGGTCGTTTTGGGCCAATTCCTAGCTCCTTTCGGCCCCCTGCTATAAAACACGCTAAACACGTGTTTTCCAGCTTGTACCAACTCTGCACACATCCTCGTGGTAGCCTGCAGAGTGATCCAAGCAGCAGAGAGCTAAAAGAGTGACTTTCTACCAGATATAAGTATTTTTTGTGGCTTTCCCACTGTTAAGCTAGCGACTGCATTTCGCCTGTTTTACTGCTACTTTAAGTGATTTCTGCATTTTACACTGTTTATTGCACTTTAAGTTACTAATTGTTGCAAATTGTTTCTGTAGGCTACACACTAAAGTGCGCTAGCCGATTTACAGCATTTATAGCATTTACTGTCTGTTTTTTTCCTTATCTCTGTAATAAAACAAAAAATCTCTTGTTTTCCACCTTACTGAACTAGAGTAGTCCAGTTTCAGAGTTGCTGATCCCTGGGCTTTGTTTTTAGCTGCTGTTACTGATCCATTGCCTTATTAGGAAGGAGGAAGTTTCTTTGCTTACCAGTGGGAGTGGGAAGCACTGAGCGCCTTTTGTCCGATTTGGTGAAGTTTCAGCCAGAAACTAGTAGTCCATTGGTCGTTTTGGGCCAATTCCTAGCTCCCTTCAGCCCCCTGCTATAAAACACGCTAAACTGTACTGCTGATCTAACCAGCATATCCTATAACTGAAAAGTTCATCTCTACTTGATTCCCAAGTAGACTATTCTCTATCTGTAAAGCCTAGCACTTACTCCTACAGTACTTGCACCTTGATAAAGCACTCTTATTATAGATAGTACCCCACCAGCCCAAAACCCACTTCTTCCGGAGTCCTTTGAAAGTTCTTTATCTACTACTTCTAGTATGTCGAGGGATCAGTTGCTAGTGTCCTCTCCAGCTCAACTGGTGAACCTGGGAATATTGAGGCAATGTTACAATTGCACAGACAATCCTCTCCTTCTCCCACAAAACACAAATACATGCGAGAGATGCAACTATACGGCCAAACTGGAGGCTGAGCTCTCTCAACATAGGACTGGCAAGACCAGACAGGAGGAGAAGGCAACCACACACAATACATACCCAGTCACACATGGTACCATCACAACTTCAAATCATACACATACTCACACAAAGACATACTCGGAGGCTCTGATCAAAAATTTACCAAAACAGCACAGGCCACCAAACCAGACACCCCAACAACTAGCAACTCACGACCCAACACATGCAACACATAGACCACACAGTCAGAGTGTCAAACAGTCACAGCCCTTAAGGCCAAACAAAATGCCAGACACACTTGTCATTGGTGATTCCATAGTCAGGCACACTGGCGTCCCGCGCACCAGACTGAGTAAGGAGAAGGTCACAGTAAGCTGCCTGTCGGGCTAGAATCCGCCACATAACGCAAGCACTCAGGTCTCTCAACAGCAGGTACAAGCGACTCAGTCATTGTCCACGCTGGTGTCAACGACCTGAGACGCCTCCTTGGACTACATGAAAAGGGACGCCGAGGAGCTCTCTGATTATGTAGCCCAGGCAGGTATGACCCTGACCTTGAGCAGTATCCTACCTTCACCTAGAATGATGCCACAATACAGTGATAAGATGATCAGCTTTAATAATTGGCTTAAATTCTGGTGTCATTCAAAGGATCCAATGTCTGTCTGCCTGGGATGACATGCTGGACAAGCCACGCTGCTTAAGGGACGGCTTGCACCTGTCACCCTGGGCTTCCGGATATTGGCAAAGGCTCTTGCCACCCCATAGTGCCTTTTTAGGCAAGGCTCAAATTCTAAACCTACCACCCTAGAACACCAAAAGGAAAAAACTAAGGGTAATGCTGCTCAATGCCAGAAGTCTCAATCTCAAGATGCACGACCGAGGCCCTTCTCAATATGGAGAACATCGATGTCTGTGCTGTGACAGAAACCTGGTTCAAGGCTCCTGAGAGCACCCCAGCACTAACAGGTTTCACCTCATATCATCGTTCCGGCCCCAAAATCCGGACAACACCAAGAAAGGAGGGGTGTCCATATTCATAAAGGACACCCACACCTCAAGGTTGGTGGCAACGCACGATGCATCGGAGACCATCCAGGTGCAATTAACCATAGGCAAGACTGCTCTGCAATTTGTAGCATGTTACAGGCCACCCTCTCAAACTCAGGAACCTCACATGGCCTTCCTGAAAACATTGAGGGGATAAATGTATCTCCAAACACCATCATACTAGGTGACTTCAACTACCCTAATATAGACTGGGAACACTACTCAAGCCCAAACACTCTAACCCAAAGATTCCTGGAGTTCATAAACTCAAATGCCATGGAACAACTAGTCACCATCCCCACAAGAGGTGAAAACATACTTGATCTCAACATCACGAACATGGGATCAAAATGTTCAACACCGAAGTATACCCTCACTGGTGAGATCAGATCATAAACTAATCTCGCTGGAGGTCCTCATCCCGCCCCACCTGAAACAAAAAGACCACAGTGAAAAACTTCTCAAAAGCCGATTTCACACTTCTAAAACTAGTGTGGTCTCCTTTAAGGCCCCTGAGCCAGTGGTAAACATTACTCAAACCGCTGAATCACTTACAAATGCCTTCTACCAGCACCTACAGGACTGCATGGATCAGGCAATCCCAAACAAAACTAAGACTCTCTGTACCAAAGGCAAGCGTCCAGTCTGGTGGACCCCAGCCATAAACAAGCTCTACAACAAAAGGAGGAAGCTACTACAAGATAGAGCAAAATCCTTGAAAGGTAAGACACCTTTGATCATTATAAGTAAAAACTAAGAGCTCTCATAAAATCATCCAAGGCAAATTTTGAGAGAAAAATCGCCAAGGACTCTAAAGACAATCATAAGGCCTTCTTTAGCTATGTTAGAAACCTAGGAGGAAACTCCCAGATATGCTCAGAATTAGTTCAAAATGATGTGAAAATTACTGAACCTACACACATTGCTAACATACTGGCTGACAGGTTCAGTGCAAACTTCTCCCCTCCCCAAAAGGAGAGATATCTATTCCAGAGGATTGTAGCCCCAAACATCTCCAACGCCCAGGTGAGAACTGCCCTCACTAAGGCAAAAACACAGCATCCATGGGACCGGATGGTGTCCCCGGCTGTGTGCTTCATGAACTCAACGAGGAATTAAACCCACAGTTAGGACAGCTGTTTAATCTTAGCCTCACCTCAGGATAATGCACTCAAGGAGTGGCGACGCGACTGTGGTCCCACTTCATAAGGCGGTGGTGCCTCCACAGACCCTGGAAATTACCGCCCCATTAGCTTGACAAGCCTTATCTGCAAAGCCATGGAGAGGATCATAATGGAACTCATAAATAAAGACATAGGGAACTTGCAGACTTTGGATCCAACCCAGTTTGGCTTTGTCAAAGGCAGATCCTGCCTCTTAAACTTGGTTGACTTTTTCGAGACAGTCACCAAGGCCATTGATGAGGGAAAGGCAGTCCATACAGCCTACCTCGACCTGGCAAAGGCCTTGACACAATACCCCACTCAGGTATCATCGAAAAACTCATCAGCTTGAATGTAAACCCATACATCACAAGATGGGTTGCAAACTGGCTAAGCGACAGAACCCACAGGGTCAGAGTTGCTGGAGCCATGTCAGACTCAAAGCCTGTCACAAGTGGTGTCCCACAGGGCTCAGTCCTGGGTCCACTCTTGTTCGGCATCTACTTTTCTGAAGTACAAGCAAACACAGGAGGGTTATGGCTGACAAAGTTTGCAGATGACTGCAAACTGGGCCATAGTCGAAAACACATCTGACACAGATATCCTCCAGAAGGGCCTCACAGAAACGGATAACTGGTGCCAGAGCCATGGCCTGAAGTTAAACGCCAAAAATGCATAGTCATACCCTTGGAAAAACAAGGTTACCCCTAGCTACCATATAGGTGACAATCCACTGAGCACAGAAAAGTCATCAGGGATCTGGGGACCCAAGTTGACAGTAGTCTTCGCTTGACACTCATGTTGCTAAAGTAGTTAGGAAAACCTTCTATATCGCCCACCTGATCATGAAGGGATTCACATCTAGATCAAGGGAGGTCATCGTCCCCTGTACTCATCACTCATTAGACCTATGATTGAGTACAATGCCCGTTCGAATGTATCTGACCAGACACCTGATGCAGCTTGAAAGGCCCAAAAGTTCCTCACCAAAAGGATAAAGGGTCTCAAAAATATGTCTTATGCTGCCCGACTGAAAGAACTCCAGCTTTATTCAGTCTCATACCGCTTGCTCAGAGGTGACCTGTGCCTGACATATAAGGCCATGTCAAACCCAGATTTGATGAATATGCTTCACCTCAAAAAATCTAGATCCCTCAGAACCACAAGGGCGGAGACTTAAACCTTGACACGGTTATAAATAGAACGTGCTGGAGGGACAGATTCATCACCCAGAGACTCCCTATGCTGTGGAACAAAATCCCGGTACATGTGAGGCAGAGCACCTCGCTGGCCTTGTTCAAGAGGAATCTTGACCAATGGATGGGAGATCGCAGATATACCCCAGGGATTACTTCAGTGTCACTGCTTGACAGAGGCACAGAAAAATGATAGGCATAGTTTTTATTCAAACTAAAGGGGTGGCGAAAGCCACATAACTATGGGCTAGGCTTATAAATGCCCTTGGGCAGATAGCCTAGTATGAACCTATGAACCTATGAACCTATGTGCAAGTTCGGGATGTAATTAACTGGAGTGTGCAAAAATATAGTTAATAAAACGTGCAAGTTAGAGATGTAATTAAAGTGGAACTTACAGAAATGCAATTAATAAAACATGTACTAGTTAGGGATGTAATTAAAGTGGAACCTGCCGAAATGCAGTTAGTAAAACGTGCTAGTTGGGGATGGAATTAAAGTAGAACTTGCAAAAATGTAGTTAATGAAACGTGCTAGTTAGGGATGTAATTAAAGTGGAACTTGCAGAAATGCAGTTAATAACACGTGCAAGGTAGGGATTTAATTAAAGTGGAACTTTCAGAAATGCAGTTAATAAAACATGTGCAAGTTAGTAATGCAATTAAGTAGAGCTTGCAGAAATACCGTTAAAACGTGCAAGTTATGGATGTAATTAAAGTGGAACTTGCAGAAGTGCAATTAGTAAAACGTGCTAGTTAGGGATGTAATTAAAGTGGAACATGCAGAAATGCACTTAATAAATCACATGCTAGTTAGGGATGTCATTAAAGTGGAACTTGCAGAAATGCAGTTAGTAAAATGTGGTAGTTAGGGATTTAATTAAGTGGAACTTGCAGAAATGCAGTTAGTAAAACATTTGCTAGTTAGGGATTTAATTAATGTGGAACTTGCAGAAATGCAGTTAATAAAACGTGCTAGTTTGGGATGTAATTAAACTGGAACTTGTAGAAATGTGGAGATGTAATTAAAGTGGAATTTGCAGAAATGCAGTTAGTAAAACATAGGCTAGTTAGGGATGTAATTAAAGTGGAACTTGCAGAAATGCAAGTAGTAAAACATAGGCTAGTTAGGGATGTAATTAAAGTGGAACTTGCAGAAATGCAGTTAGTGAAACATGTGCTAGTTAGGGATATATTTAAAAGTGGAACTTTCTGAGATGTACTTAGTAAAACGTGCTAGTTAGGGATGTAATTAAAGTGGAAATTGAGAAATGCAGTAAATAAAACGTGCTAGTTATGGATGTAATTAAAGTGGAACTTGCAGAAATACAGTTAGTAAAACATGTGCTAGTTAGGGATGTAATTAAAGTGAAACTTGCAGAAATGCTGCTGGTAAAACATGTTCTAGTTAGAGATGTAATTAAAGCAGAACTTGCAGAAATGGAGTTAGTAAAACTTGTGCAAGTTAGGGATGTAATTAAAGTGGAGCTTGCAGAAATGCAGTTTTTAAAATATGCTGGTTAAGGATGTTATTAAACTGGAACTTGCACAAATGCAGTCAAGGCATGTGGTAGTTTGGGATGTAATTAAAGTGTAACTTGCAGAAATGCAGTTAAAACATGCTGGTAGGGGATGTAATTAAAGTGGAACTTGCACAAATGCTGGTAATAAAACATGCTAGTTAGGAATGTAATTATACTGGAACTTGCAGAAATGCAGTTAATAGAACATGTGCAAGTCAGGGATGTAATTAAGTGGAAGGTGCAAAAATGCAGTTAATAAAATGTGCAAGTTAGGGATGTAATTGAAGTGGAACTTGAAGAAATGAAATTAGTAAAACATGCTAGTTAGGGATATAATTAAAGTGGAACTTGCAGAAATGCAGTTTACAAAATGTGCTAGTTAGGAAGTAATTAACGTGGAACTTGCAGAAATGCAGTTAGTAAAATATGTGCAGGTTAGGGATGTAATTAAAGTGGACTAGCAGAAATGCAGTTAGTAAAACGTGCTAGTTAGGGATGTAGTTAAAGTAGAACTTGCAGAAATGCAGTTAGTAAAATGTGCTAGTTAGGGATGTAATTGAAGTGGAACTTGCAGAAATGAAATTAGTAAAATGTGCTAGTTAGGGATGTAATTAAAGTGGAACTTGCAGAAATGCAGTTAATAAAACGTGCTTGTTAGCCATGTAATTGAAGTGGATCTTCCAGAAAACCAGTTAGTAAAACATCTGCTAGTTAGGGATGTAATTAAAGTGGAACTTGCAGATATGCAGTTAATAAAACATGGGCTAGTTAGGGATGTAATTAAAGTGGAGCTTGCAGAAATGCATTTAATAGAACATGTGGAAGTTAGAGATGTAATTAAGTGGAGCTTGCAGAAATACAGTTAAAACATGTAAGTTACAGATGTAATTAAAGTGAAACTTGCAGAAATGAAGTTAAAATATGCTGGTTAGGGATGTAATTAAAGTGAAACTTACACAAATGCACTTAGTAAAACGTGCTAGTTTGGGGTGTAATTAAAGTGGAATTTGCAAAAATGCTGTTAATAAAACATGCTAGTTAGGGATGTAATTAAAGTGGAAGTTGCAGAAATGCAGTTAGTAAAACATGTGCTAGTTAGGGAATGTAATTAAAGTGGAACTTGCAAAAATACGGTTAATAGAGCATGTGCAAGTTAGGGATGTAATTAATTGGAGCTTGCAGAAATGCAGTAAATAAAACCTGCAAGTTGGAGATGTGATTAAATTGGAACTTGCAGAAACGCAGTTAATAGAACATGTGCAAGTTAGGGTTGTAATAAAGTTGAGCTTGCAGAAATGCAGTTAATAAAACGTGCAAGTTAGGGATTTAATTAAAGTGAAACTTGCAGAAATGCAGTTAATAAAACATGTCTAAGTTAAGGACGCAATTAAAGTGGAACTTCCAGAAATGCAATTAGTAAAACATGTGCTAGTTTGGAATATTATTAAAGTGGAACATGCAGAAATGCAGTTAATAAAAACTTGCTAGTTAGCAAGTAATTAAAGTAGAGCTTGCAGAAATGCAGTTAGTAAAGCATGTGCTAGTTAGAGATGTAATTAAAGTGGAGCTTGCAGAAATGCAGTTAATAAAACATGATGATTAGGGATGTAATTAAAGTGGAACTTGCACAAATACAGTTAATAAAACTTGCTAGTTTGGGATGTAATTAAAGTGGAACTTGCAGAATTGCTGTTAATAAAACATGTGCTAGATAGGGATGTAATTAAACTGGAATGTGCAGAAATGCAGTTAATAAAACATGCCTGTTATGCAAGTAATTAAAGTGGAACTTGCAGAAATGCATTTAGTAAAATATGTACAAGTTAGAAATGTAATTTAAAGTGGAGCTTGCCCAAAAGCAGTTAATAAAACATGTGCAACTTAGGGATGTACTTAAAGTAGAACTTGTAGCAATTCAGTTAAAATTAAAGTGGAAGTTATGGATGTAATTAGATTGGAACTTGCAGAAATACAGTTAATAAAACGTGCTAGTTAGGGAATGTAATTAAAGTGGAACTTGCAGAAATACGGTTAATAGAACATGTGCAAGTTAGGGATGTAATTAAAGTGGGACTAGAGAAATGCAGTTAATAGCACATGTGCAAGTTAGGGACATAATTAAAGTAGAACTAGAGAAATGCAGTTAATAAAATGTGCAAGATGTAATTAAAGTGGAACTTGCAGAAATGCAAATAGTAAAATGTGCTAGTTAGGGATATAATTAAAGTGGAACTTGCAGAAATGCAGTTAGTAAAGCTTGTGCTAGTTAGAGATGTAATTAACGTGGAACTTGCAGAAATGCAGTTAATAAAATGTGCAAGTTAGGGATGCAATTAAACTGGAATTTTCAGAAATGTAGTTAATGAAACGTGCTAGTTAGGGATGTAATTAAACTGGAACTTGCAAAAATGCAGTCAATGAAACGTGCAAGTTAGGGATGTAATTAAAGTTGAACTTGCAGAAATGCAGTTAATAAAACATGTGCTAGTTAGGGATGTATTTAAAGTGGAACTTGCAGAAATGCAGTTAATAAAACATGTGCTAGTTAGGGATGTATTTAAAGTGGAACTTGCCGAAATGCAGTTAGTGAAATGTGCTAGCTGGGGATGTAATTAAAGTAGAACTTGCAAAAATGTAGTTAATGAAACGTGCTAGTTAGGGATGTAATTAAAGTGGAACTTGCAGAAATGCAGTTAATAAAGTGGAACTTGCCGAAATGCAGTTAGTGAAACGTGCTAGTTAGGGATGTAATTAAAGTGGAACTTGCAGAAATGCAGTTAATAAAATGTGCAAGTTAGGGATGTAATTAAAGTGGAACTTGCAGAAATGCAGCTAGTAAAACATGCTAGTTAGGGATGTAATTAAAGTGGAACTTGCTGAAATGCAGTTAGTAAAACATTTGCTAGTTAGGATGTAATTAAAGTGGAACTTGCAGAAATGGAACTTGCAGAAATGCAGTTAGTAAAAAATACTAGTTAGGGATGTAATTAAAGTGGAACTTGCAGAAATGCAGTTAATATAACGTGCTAGTTAGGGATGTAGTTAAAATGGAACTTGCAGAAATGCAGTTAGTAAAACGTGCTAGTTAGGGATGTAATTAAAGTGGAACTTGCAGAAATGCAGTAAATAAAACGTGCTAGTTATGGATGTAATTAAAGTGGAACTTGACAAAATGCAGTTAGTAAAACATGTTCTAGTTAGGTATGTAATTAAAGTGAAACTTGCAGAAATGCTGTCAGTAAAACATGTTCTAGTTAGAGATGTAATTAAAGCAGAACTTTCAGAAATGGAGTTACTAAAACTTGTGCAAGTTAGGGATGTAATTAAAGTGAAACTTGCAGAAATGCAGTTAGTAAAGCATGTGCTAGTTAGGGATGTAATTAAAGTGTAACTTGCAGAAATGCAGTTAAAACGTGCTAGTTAGAGATGTAATTAAAGTAAAACTTGCACAAATGCAGTTAATAAAACATGTGCTAGTTTGGGATGTAATTAAAGTGGAACTTGCAGAAATGCAGTT
Source organism: Protopterus annectens (assembly GCF_019279795.1). Lineage (NCBI taxonomy): Eukaryota > Metazoa > Chordata > Ceratodontiformes > Protopteridae > Protopterus > Protopterus annectens. Next base: position 896,251,809 of record NC_056744.1, on the reverse strand, counting down.
AATACAACATGTGCTGGTTAGGGATGTAATTAAAGTGGAACTTGCAGAAATGCTGTGGAAACATGCTAGTTAGGGATGTAATTAAAGTGGAAATTGCAGAAATGCTGTTGATAAAACGTGCTAGTTAGGGATGTAATTAAAGTGGAACTTGCAGAAATGCAGTAAATAAAACCTGCAAGTTGGGGATGTAATTAAAGTGGAACTTGCAGAAATGCAGTTAATGAAACGTGCTAGTTAGGGATGTAATTAAAGTGGAACTTGCAGAAATGCAGTTAGTAAAACATGCTAGTTAGGGATGTAATTAAAGTGGAACTTGCAGAAATGCACTTAATAAATCACATGCAGGAGGATGTAATTAAAGTGGAACTTACACAAATGCACTTAGTAAAACATGCTCATTTGGGGTGTAATTACAGTGGAATTTGCAGAAATGCAGTTAGTAAAATGTGCTAGTTAGGGATGTAATTAAATTGGAACTTGCAGAAATGCAGTTAATAAATCACATCCTAGTTAGGGATGTAATAAAAGTGGAACTTGCAGAAATGCAGTTAATAAAATGTGCAAGTTAGGGATATAATTAAAGTGGAACTTGCAGAAATGCAGTTAGTAAAACATGCTAGTTAGGGATGTAATTAAGGTGGAGCCTGCAGAAATGCAGTTACTAGAACATGTGCAAGTTAGGGATGTAATTAAGTGGAGCTTGCAGAAACGCAGTTAATAAAACATGCACGTTAGGGATGTAATTAAAGTGGAACTTGCCGAAATGCAGTTAGTAAAACGTGCTAGTTGGGGATGGAATTAAAGTAGAACTTGCAAAAATGCAGTTAAAACATGTGCTAGTTTGGGATGTAATTAAAGTGGAACTTGCAGAAATGCAGTAAATACAACATGTGCTGGTTAGGGATGTAATTAAAGTGGAACTTCCAGAAATGCAGTTAGTAAAACGTGCTATTTAGAGATGTAATTAAAGTGGAACTTGCAGAAATGCAGTTAGTAAAACATGCTAGTTAGGGATGTAATTATACTGGAATGTGCAGAAATGCAGTAAATAAAACGTGTTAGTTATGGATGTAATTAAAATGTAACTTGCTGAAATGCAGTTAGTAAAATATGTGCTAGTTAGGTATGTAATTAAAGTGGAACTTGCAGAACTGCTGTTAGTAAAACATCTTCTAGTTAGAAATGTAATTAAAGTGGAACTTGCAGAAATGGAGTTAGTAAAGCATGTGCTAGTTAGGGATGTAATTAAAGTGGAGCTTGCAGAAATGCAGTTAATAAAATATGCTGGTTAAGGGTGTTATTAAAGTGGAACTTGCACAAATGCAGTTAATAAAACATGTGGTAGTTTGGGATGTAATTAAAGTGGAACTTGCAGAAATGCAAATAGTACATGTACTAGTTAGGGATATAATTAAAGTGGAACTTGCACAAATGCAGTAAATAAAACCTGCAAGTTGGGGATGTAATTAAATTGCAACTTGCAGAAATGCAGTTAATAGAACATGTGCAAGTTAGGGATGTAATTAAGTGAACTTGCAGAAATGCAGTTAATAAAATGCTAGTTAGGGATGTAATTAAAGTTGAACTTGCAGAAATGCAGTTAGTAAAACTGGATGTAATTAAAGTGGAACTTGCAGAAATGCAGTTAAAACATGTGCTAGGGATGTAATTAAAGTGGAACTTGCAGAAATGCTGTTAGTAAAACACACATGCAAGTTAGGATGTAATTAAAGGAACTTGCAGAATTGCTGTTAATAAAACATGTGCTAGTTAAGGATGTAATTAAAGTGGAAGTTGCAGAAACGCAGTTAATAAAAGTTGTGCTAGTTAGGAATGTAATTAAATTGGAAATTGCAGAAATGCAGTTAGTAAAACTTCTGCAAGTTAGGGATGTAATTAAAGTGGAACTTGCAGAAATGCAGTTTGCAGAAATGCAGTTACTAAAATATGTGGAACTTGCAGAAATGCAGTTAATAAACATGTGCAAGTTAGGGACGTAATTAAAGTGGAACTTGCAGAAATGCAGTTAGTAAAACGTGCAAGTTAGGGATGTAATTAAAGTGGAACTTGCAGAAATGCAGTTAATAAAACGTGCTAGTTAGGGATGTAATTAAAGTGTAACTTGCAGAAATGCAGTTAAAATGTGCTAGTTAGGGATGTAACTAAGTGGAGTTTACACAAATGCAGTTAATAGAACATGTGCAAGTTTGGGATGTAATTAATGTGGAACTTGCAGAAACGTTGTTAATAAAACGTGCTACTTAGGGATGTAATCAAAGTGGAACTTGCAGAGATGCAGGTATTAAAAGGTGTTCTAGTTAGGAATGTAATTAAACTGGAACTTGCAGAAATGCAGTTAATAGAACATGTGCAAGTCAGGGATGTAATTAAGTGGAGCGTGCAAACATACAGTTAATAAAACGTGCCGGTTAGGGATGTAATTGAAGTGGAACTTGCAGAAATGCAGTTAATAAAACATGCTAGTTATGGATGAAATTAAAGTGGAACTTGCCGAAATGCAGTTTATAAAAACGTGCTAGTTAGAGATGTAATTAAAGTGAAACAAATGCAGTTAATACAACATGTGCTGGTTAGGGATGTAATTAAAGTGGAACTTCCAGAAATGCAGTTAGTAAAACGTACTAGTGAGGGACTTATTTAAATTGGAACTTGCAGAAATGCAGTTAATAAAACGTGCTAGGTATGTAATTAAAGTGGAGCTTGCAGAAAGGCAGTTAATAAAATGTCCAAGTTGGGTATGTAATTAAATTGCAACTTGCAGAAATGCAGTAATTAGAACATGTGCTAGTTAGGGATGTAAGTAAAGTGGAACTTGCAGAAATGCAATTAGTAAAACGTGCAAGTTTGGAATGTAATTAAAGTGGAACTTGCATAAATGCAGTTAATAGCACATGTGCAAGTTAGGGATGAAATTAAAATAGAACTTGCAGAAATGGAGTTAGTAAAACATGTGCAAGTTATGGATGTAATTAAAGTGTAACTTGCAGAAATGCAGTTAATAAAACGTGCTAGTTAGGGATGTAATTAAAGTGGAGTTTGCACAAATGCAGTTAATAGAACATGTGCAAGTTAGGGATGTAATTAAAGTGGAACTTGAAGAAATGAAATTAGTAAAACATGCTAGTTAGGGATATAATTAAAGTGGAACTTGCAGAAATGCAGTTAACAAAATGTGCTAGTTAGGAAGTAATTAACATAGAACTTGCAGAAATGCAGTTAGTAAAATATGTGCAGGTTAGGGATGTAATTAAAGTGGACTAGCAGAAATGCAGTTAGTAAAACGTGCTAGTTAGGGATGTAATTAAAGTGGAACTTGCAGAAATGCAGTTAGTAAAACGTGCTAGTTAGGGATGTAATTAAAGTGGAACTTGCAGAAATGCAGTTAGTAAAATGTGCTAGTTAGGGATGTAATTATACTGGAACTTGCAGCAATGCAGTAAATAAAACATGTGTTAGTTATGGATGTAATTAAAGTGTAACTTGCTGAAATGCAGTTAGTAAAATATGCTGGTTAAGGATGTTATTAAAGTGGAACTTGCACAAATGCAGTTAATAAAACATGTGGTAGTTTGGGATGTAATTAAAGTGGAAATTGCAGAAATGCTGTTAATAAAACGTGCTTGTTAGGGATGTAATTAGTATAACTTGCAGAAATGCAGTTAAAACATGCTGGTAGGGGATGTAACTAAAGTGGAACTTGCACAAATGCAGGTAATAAAACGTGCTAGTTTGGGATGTAATTAATGTGGAACTTGCAGAAACGTTGTTAATAAAATGTGCTACTTAGGGATGTAATCAAAGTGGAACTTGTAGAAATGCAGGTAATAAAAGATGTGCGAGTTAGGAATGTAATTCACCTGGAACTTGCAGAAATGCAGTTAATAGAACATGCGAAAGTCAGGGATGTAATTAAGTGGAGCATGCAAAAATGCAGTTAATAAAACATGCAAGTTAGGGATGTAATTGAAGTGGAGCTTGCAGAAATGAAATTAGTAAAATGTGCTAGTTAGGGATATAATTAAAGTGGAACTTGCAGAAATGCAGTTAACAAAATGTGCTAGTTAGGAAGTAATTAACGTGGAACTTGCAGAAATGCAGTTAGTAAAATATGTGCAGGTTAGGGATGTAATTAAAGTGGACTAGCAGAAATGCAGTTGGTAAAACATCTGATAGTTAGGGATGTAATTAAAGTGGAACTTGCAGAAATGCAGTTAGTAAAACGTGCTAGTTAGGGATGTAATTAAAGTGGAACTTGCAGAAATGAAATTAGTAAAACGTGGTAGTTAGGGATGTAATTAAAGTGGAACTTGCAGATATGCAGTTAATAAAACATGGGCTAGTTAGGGATAATTAAAAGAGAGCTTGCAGAAATGCATTTGATAGAACATGTGGAAGTTAGAGATGTAATTAAGTGGAGCTTGCAGAAACACAGTTAATAAAACTTGCAAGTTACGGATGTAATTAAAGTGAAACTTGCAGAAATGCAGTTAAGTTATGCTGGTTAGGTGTGTAATTGAATTGGAACTTACACAAATGCACTTAGAATGTGCTAGTTTGGGATGTAATTAAAGTGGAATTTGCAGAAATACTGTTAATAAAACATTCTAGTTAGGGATGTAATTAAAGTGGAAGTTGCAGAAATGCAGTTAGTAAAACGTGCTAGTGAGGGATGTAATTAGATTGGAACTTGCAGAAATGCAGTTAGTAAAACGTGCTAGTTAGGGAATGTAATTAAAGTGGAACTTGCAGAAATACGGTTAACAGAACATGTGCAAATTAAGGATGTAATTAATTGAAGCTTGCAGAAATGCAGTAAATAAAATGTGCAAGTTGGGGATGTAATTAAATTGGAACTTGCAGAAATGCAGTTATTAGAACATGTGCAAGTTTGGGATGTAATTAAGTGGAGCGTGCAAAAATACAGTTAATAAAACGTGCAAGTTAGGGATGTAATTAAAGTTGAACTTACAGAAAGCAATTAGTAAAACGTGCTAGAGATAGAATTCAAGTAGAACTTGCAGAAATGCAGTTAAAATGTGCTAGTTAAGTAATTAAAGTGGCACTTTCAGAAATGCAGTTAGTAAAACACACATGGTAGGGATGTAATTAAAGTGGCGATTGCAGAAATGCAGTTAAAACATGCAAGTTAGGGATGTAATTAAGTGGAGCTTGCAGAAATGCAGTTAGCAAAACATGTGGTAGCTAGGGATGTAACTAAAGTGGAACTTGCAGAAATGCAGTTAATAGAACATGTGCAAGTTAGGGATGTAATTAAAGTAGAACTTGGAGAAATGCAGTTAGAAAAAACATGTGCCAGATAGGAGTGTAATTAAAGTGGAACTTGCAGAAATGCAGTTACTAAAATATGTGCCAGATAGGGATGCATTTAAAGTAGAACTTGCAGAAATGCAGTTAGTAAAACGTGCAAGTTTGGAATATAAATAAAGTGGAACTAGCAGAAATGCAGTTAGTAAAACATGCTAGTTAGGGATGTAATTGAAGTGGAACTTGCAGAAATGCAGTTAGTAAAATATGTACAAGTTAGAAGTGTAATTTAAAGTGGAGTGTGTCCAAATGCAGTTAATAAAACATGTGCAACTTAGGGATGTAATTAAAGTAGAACTTGCAGCAATGCAGTTAGTAAAATATGTGCAAGTTAAGGATGTAATTAAAGTAGAACTTGCAGAAATGCAGTTAATAAAACGTGCAAGTTAGGGATTTAATTAAAGTGGAACTTGCAGAAATGCAGGTAATAAAACTGTCTAAGTTAAGGATGTAGTTAAGTGGAGCATGCAGAAATGTAGTTAATAAAATGTGCAAGTTAGGGATGTAATTAAAGTGGAGCTTGCAGAAATGCATTTAGTAAAACGTGCTAGTTTGGGATATTATTAAAGTGGACCTTGCAAAAATGCAGTTAATAAAACGTGCTAGTTTGGGATGTAATTAAAGTGGAACTTGCAGAATTGCTGTTAATAAAACATGCTAGTTAGGGATGTAATTAAAATGCAGTTTGCACAAATGCAGTTAATATAACATGTGCAAGTTGGGGATGTAATAAAAGTGTAACTTGCAGAATGCAGTTAGTAAAACGTGCAAGTTAGGGATGTAATTAAAATGCAGTTTGCACAAATGCAGTTAATATAACATGTGCAAGTTGGGGATGTAATTAAAGTGGAACATGCAGAAATGCAGTTAGTAAAACGTGCAAGTTAGGGATTTGTTTAAATTGAAACATGCAGAAATGCAGTTAATAAAACGTTCTAGTTAGGAATGTAATTAAATGGAACTTGCAGAAATGCAATTAGTAAAATGTGCTAGTTAGTGATGTAATTAAAGTGATACTTGCAGAAATTCAGTTAATAAAATATGTGCTGGTTAGGGATGTAATTAAAGTTGAACTTGTAGAAATGTGGTTAGTAAAACGTGCTTGTTAGGGATGTAATTAAATTGCATCATGCAGAAATGCAGTTAATAAAACTTGCTAGTTAGGAATGTAATTAAAGTGGAACTTGCAGAAATACAAATAGTAAAATGTGCTAGTTAGGGATGTAATTATAGTGGAGCATGCAAAAATGCAGTTAATTGAACATGTGCAAGTTAGGGATGTTAAGTGGAGCTTCCAGAAATGCAGTTGAAACTTGCAAGTTAGAGATGCAATTAAAGCAGAACTTGCAAAAATGCAGTTAAAACATGCTGGTTAGGGATGTAAATAAAGTGGAACTTGCAGAAATGCAGTTAGGGTGAGAGGATAGCATAATGGTTAAGGTGTTTACCTTACAGACGCAAGGTGAAGGGTTTGATTCTCACATGGGGTAACTGGCTAGGCTTGAAATGGCCCACAAGGGTAGTTAGCCTAGTACTATGAACCTGAACCTGTTAGTAAAACGTGCTAATTAGGGATGTATTTAAATTGGAACATGCAGAAATGCAGTTAAAACATGCTAGTTAAGAATGTAATTAAAGTGGAACTTGCAGAAATACAATTAGCAAAACATGCTAGTTAGGGATGTAATTAAAGTTGAAGTTGCAGTAATGCAGTTAGAGTTAGTAAAACATGTGCTTACTTAGGGATTTAATTAATGTGGAACTTGCAGAAATGCAGTTAGTAAACCTTTCTAGTTACACATGTAATTAAAGTGGAACTTGCAGAAATGCAGTTAATACACCATGTGCTAGTTAGGGATGTAATTAAAGTAGAACTTGGAGAAATGCAGTTAGAAAAAACATGTGCCAGATAGGAGTGTAATTAAAGTGGAACTTGCAGAAATGCAGTTACTAAAATTTGTGCCAGATAGGGATGCATTTAAAGTAGAACTTGCAGAAATGCAGTTAGTAAAACGTGCAAGTTTGGAATATAAATAAAGTGGAACTAGCAGAAATGCAGTTAGTAAAACATGCTAGTTAGGGATGTAATTGAAGTGGAACTTGCAGAAATGCAGTTAGTAAAATATGTACAAGTTAGAAGTGTAATTTAAAGTGGAGCGTGCCCAAATGCAGTTAATAAAACATGTGCAACTTAGGGATGTAATTAAAGTAGAACTTGCAGCAATGCAGTTAGTAAAATATGTGCAAGTTAAGGATGTAATTAAAGTAGAACTTGCAGAAATGCAGTTAATAAAATGTGCAAGTTAGGGATTTAATTAAAGTGGAACTTGCAGAAATGCAGGTAATAAAACTGTCTAAGTTAAGGATGTAGTTAAGTGGAGCATGCAGAAATGTAGTTAATAAAATGTGCAAGTTAGGGATGTAATTAAAGTGGAGCTTGCAGAAATGCATTTAGTAAAACGTGCTAGTTTGGGATATTATTAAAGTGGACCTTGCACAAATGCAGTTAATAAAACGTGCTAGTTTGGGATGTAATTAAAGTGGAACTTGCAGAATTGCTGTTAATAAAACGTGCTAGTTAGGGATGTAATTAAAGTGGAACTTGCAGAAATGCAGTTAGTAAAATATGTACAAGTTAGAAATGTAATTTAAAGTGGAGCTTGCCCAAAAGCAGTTAGTAAAACATGTGCAACTTAGGGATGTAATTAAAGTAGAACTTGCAGCAATGCAGTTAGTAAAATATGTGCAAGTTACAATTGTAATTAAAGTAGAACTTGCAGAAATGCAGTTAATAGAACATGTGGAAGTTAGGGATGTAATAAAGTGGAGCTTGCAGAAATGCAGTTAAAACATGCAAGTTAGGGATTTAATTAAAGTGGAACTTGCAGAAATGCAGTTAATAAAACATGTCTAAGTTAAGGATGTAGTTAAGTGGAGCATGCAGAAATGTAGTTAATAAAATGTGCAAGTTAGGGATGTAATTAAAGTGGAACTTGCAGAAATCCAGTTAATAAAACATGCTGATTAGGGATGTAATTAAAGTGGAACTTGCAGAATTGCTGTTAATAAAACGTGCTAGTTAAGGATGAAACTAAAGTGGAAGTTGCAGAAATGCAGTTAATAAAAGATGTGCTAGTTAGGAATGTAGTTAAACTGGAACTTGCAGAAATGCAGTTAGTAAAACTTCTGCTAGTTAGGGATGTAATTAAAGTGGAACTTGCAGAAATACAGTTAGTAGAACATGTGCAAGTTAGAGATGTAATTAAGTGGAGCTTGCAGAAATGCAGCTAATAAAACGTGCAAGTTGGGGATGTATTTGAAGTGGAACTTGCAGAAATGCAGTTAATGGAACAAGTGCAAGTCAGGGATGTAATTAAGTGGAGCTTGCAAAAATACAGTTAATAAAACGTGCCGGTTAGGGATGTAATTGAAGTGGAACTCGCAGAAATGCAGTTAATAAAACATGCTAGTTAGGGATGAAATTAAAGTGGAACTTGCTGAAATGCAGTTTATAAAAATGTGCTAGTTAGAGATGTAATTAAAGTGAAACTTGCACAAATGCAGTTAATAAAATGTGCTAGTTTGGGATGTAATTAAAGTGGAACTTGCAGAAATGCAGTTAGTAAAACGTACTAGTGAGGGACGTATTTAAATTGGAACTTGCAGAAATGCAGTTAATAAAACATCCAAGTTGGGGTGTAATTAAAGTGAAACTTGCAGAAATGCAATTAGTAAAACGTGCTAGTTAGAAATGTAATTAAAGTGGGACTTGCATAAATGCAGTTAATAGCACGTGCAAGTTAGGGATGAAATTAAAATAGAACTTGCAGAAATGTAGTTAGTAATGCATGTGCAAGTTACTGATGTAATAAAAGTGTAACTTGCAGAATGCAGTTAGTAAAACGTGCAAGTTAGGGATGTAATTAAAATGCAGTTTGCACAAATGCAGTTAATATAACATGTGCAAGTTGGGGATGTAATTAAAGTGGAACATGCAGAAATGCAGTTAGTAAAACATGCAAGTTAGGGATTTGTTTAAATTGAAACATGCAGAAATGCAGTTAATAAAATGTTCTAGTTAGGAATGTAATTAAATGGAACTTGCAGAAATGCAATTAGTAAAATGTGCTAGTTAGTGATGTAATTAAAGTGATACTTGCAGAAATTCAGTTAATAAAATATGTGCTGGTTAGGGATGTAATTAAAGTTGAACTTGCAGAAATGTGGTTAGTAAAACGTGCTAGTTAGGGATGTAATTAAATTGCAACATGCAGAAATGCAGTTAATAAAACTTGCTAGTTAGGAATGTAATTAAAGTGGAACTTGCAGAAATACAAATAGTAAAATGTGCTAGTTAGGGATGTAATTATAGTGGAGCATGCAAAAATGCAGTTAATTGAACATGTGCAAGTTAGGGATGTTAAGTGGAGCTTCCAGAAATGCAGTTGAAACTTGCAAGTTAGAGATGCAATTAAAGCAGAACTTGCAAAAATGCAGTTAAAACATGCTGGTTAGGGATGTAAATAAAGTGGAACTTGCAGAAATGCAGTTAGGGTGAGAGGATGGCATAATGGTTAAGGTGTTTACCTTACAGACGCAAGGTGAAGGGTTTGATTCTCACATGGGGTAACTGGCTAGGCTTGAAATGGCCCACAAGGGTAGTTAGCCTAGTACTATGAACCTGAACCTGTTAGTAAAACGTGCTAATTAGGGATGTATTTAAATTGGAACATGCAGAAATGCAGTTAAAACGTGCTAGTTAAGAATGTAATTAAAGTGGAACTTGCAGAAATACAATTGGCAAAACATGCTAGTTAGGGATGTAATTAAAGTTGAAGTTGCAGTAATGCAGTTAGAGTTAGTAAAACATGTGCTTACTTAGGGATTTAATTAATGTGGAACTTGCAGAAATGCAGTTAGTAAACCTTTCTAGTTATACATGTAATTAAAGTGGAACTTGCAGAAATGCAGTTAATACACCATGTGCTAGTTAGGGATGTAATTAAAGTGGAACTTGCAGAAATGCAATTAATAAGACATGTGCAAGTTAGGGATGTAAATGAAGTGGAGTTTGCAGAAATGCAGTTAATAAAACGTGCAAATTAGGGTTGTAATTAAAGTGGAACTTGCAGAAATGCAGTTACTGAAACATTTGCAAATTAGGGATGTAATTAAAGTGGAACTTGCAGAAATGCAGTTACTGAAACATTTGCAAATTAGGGATGTAATTAAAGTGGAACTTGCAGAAATGCGGTTAGTAAAACATGCTTGTTAAAGATGGAATTTAAGTGGAGCTTGCAGAAATGCAGTTAATGGAATATGTGCAAGTTAGGGATGTAATTAAAGTGCAACTTTCAGAAATGCAGTTAAAACATGTGCTAGTTAGGGATGTATTTAAAGTAGAACTTGCAGAAATGCAATTATTAAAACATGCTAGTTAGGGATCTAATTAAACTGGAACTTGCAGAAATGTAGTTAATAAAACGTGCTAGTTAGGGATGTAATTAAAGTGAACTTGCAGAAATGCAGTTAGTAGAACATGTGCTACTTATAGATGTAACTAAAGTGGAACTTGCAGAAATGCAGTTAATAAAACGTGATACTTAGGGATGTAATTTAAGTGGAACTTGCAGGAATGCAGTTAGTAAAACATGTAAGTTAGGGATGTAATTTAAGTGGAGATTGCAGAAATGCAGTTAATAAAATGTGCAAGCTATGGATCTAATTAAAGTGGAACTTGCAGAAATGCAGTTAATAAAACGTGCTAGTTATGGATGTAATTAAAGTGGAAGTTGCAGAAATACAATTAGTAAAGCATGTGCAAGTTGGGGATGTAATTAAAGTGGAACTTGCAGAAATATAGTTAGTAATTCATGTGCAAGTTAGGGACGTAATTAAAGTGGAACTTGCAGAAATGCAGTTACTAAAACATGCTGGTTAGAGATGTAATTAAAGAGGAACTTGCACAAATGCAGTTAATAAAACGTGCTAATTTGGGATGTAATTAAAGTGGAACTTGCAGAGATGTAATTAATAAGATGTGCTAGTTAGGGATGTAATTAAAGCGCAGCTTGCAGAAATGCAGTTAGTAAAACATGCTAGTTGGGGATGTAAAGTGGAACTGGCAGAAATACAATTAGTAAAACATGCTAGTTAGGGGTATAATTAAAGTGGAACTTGCAGAAATGCAGTTGGTAAAACATGTGCAAGTTAGGGATGTAATTAAAGTGAACTTGCAGAAATGCAATTAGTAAAACCTGTGAAAGTTAGGGATGTAATTTGAGTGGAACTAGCAGAAATGCTGTTAAAACATGGGCTAGTTAGGGATGTCAAGTGGAACTTGCAGAAATGCAGTTAATAAAATGTGCTAGTTAGGAAGTAATTAAAGTGGAACTTGCAGAAATGCAGTTAATAAAACATGTGCCAGTTAGGGATGTAATTAAAATTGAACTTGCAGAAATGCAATTAGTAAAGCATGTGCAAGTTAGGGATGTAATTAAAGTAGAATTTGCAGAAATGTGGTTAGTAATTCATGTGTAAGTCAGGGATGTAATTAAAGTGGAACATGCAGAAATGTAATTAATATAATGTGCAAGTTAGGGATGTAATTAAAGTGGAACCTGCAGAAATGTAGTTAGTAAAGCGTGCAAGTTAGGGATGTAATTAAAGTGGAACCTGCAGAAATGTAGTTAGTAAAGCGTGCAAGTAAGGGATATAATTAAAGTGGAACTTGCAGAAATGCAGTTAGTAAAACATGTGCAAGTTAGGGATGTGATTAAAGTGGAACATGCAGAAATGTAATTAATATAATGTGCAAGTTAGGGATGTAATTGAAGTGGGTTACTTATTACAAAATCGAAGTTACAGAACTTCAAATACCATATGGTCTATCTACACCATATGATCAAAGTTCCGTAACTTCGAGATAAAAAAAAAAAGAAATAAAAGAAACAAAACGCACTCTGACAGGTTAATACAGGATGGCAAGCCTGCCTGCTCCCCCACATGAGTGGCTTTGCCCCCTGCTACTTAAATATACCAACTCCGAGATTGCACTTTAATGAGCTATGGTGTGGAAAGGGAAGATTTCCCTTTCCTACACTGTAGTGCAATCTCTGAGTTGGTATATTAAAGTAGTGGGGGTTGTGGGAGGTGCAGGGGGGCTTAACCCCCTGTCTACCCCCTTTACTTTTTCTTTTTTTTTTTACTGTTTATTTTTAAGAATTCGAATTTTCACTTGTTCGATCATTAAAGGCTGACCTTTAGTGATACAAACAATTGAAAATTTGATGTTCCAGTAGGAGAACATTAAAGTGCAGCTTGCAGAAAGGCAGTTAATAAAGCATGTGCAAGTTATGGATGTAATTAAAGTGGAACTGGCAGAAATGCAGTAAGTAAAATTTGCTAGTCAGGGATGTAATTAAAGTAGAACTTGCAGTAATGCAGTTAGTGAAACGTGCTAGTTAGGGATGTAATTTAAGTGGAACTTACTGAAATGCTGTTACTAAAACATGCCAATTAGGGATGTTATTAAAGTGAAACTTGCAGAAATGCAATTAGTAAAACGTGCTAGTTAGGGATTGTAATTAACGTAGAACTTGCACAAATGCAGTTAATAAAATGTGCATGTTAGGGATGTTATTAAAGTGGAACTTGCAGAAATGCAGTTAGTAAAACATGTGCAAGTTAGGGATGTAATTAAAGTGGATCATGCAGAAATGCAGTTAGTAAAATGTGCTAGTTAGAAATGTAATTAAAGTAGAATTTGCAGAAATGCAGTTAACGAAATGTGCTAGTTTGGGATATAATTAAATTTGATCTTGCAGAAATGCAGTTAAAAAATGTGCTAGTTAGGGATGTAATTAAAGTGGAACTTGCAGAAAGGCAGTTAGTAAAACGTGCAAGTTAAGGATGTAATTAAAGTGGAACTTGCAGAAATGCAGTTACAAAAACATGTGCTAGTTAGCGATGTCATTAAAGTGTAATTTGCAGAAGTGCAATTAGTAAAAAATGTGCTAGCTAGGGATGTCATTAAAGTTGGACTTTCAGAAATCCAGTTAGTAAAACATGTGCAAGTTAGGGATATAATTAAAGTGGAGCTTGCATAAATGCATTTGGTAAAACTTGCAAGTTAGGGATGTAATTAAAGTGGAACTTGCAGAAATGCAGTTAGTAAAACATGTGCAAGTTAGAGATGTAATTAAAGTGGAGGTTGCAGAAATGCAGTTAATGAAATGTGCAAGTTAGGGATGTAAATAAAGTGGAACTTGCAGAAATGCAGTTAATATAACATGTGCAAGTTAGGGATGTAAATAAAGTGGTACTTGCAGAAATGCACTTAAATCATATGCTAGTTAGGGATGTCATTAAAGTGTAACTTGAAGTGCAATTAGTAAAACGTGCTAGTTAGGGATGTAATTAAAGTGGAACATGCAGAATTGCAGTTAATAAATCATATGCTTGTTAGGGATTTAATTAAAGTGGAACTTTCAGAAATGCAGCTAGTAAAACATTTGCTAGTTAGGGATGTAATTAATGTGGAACTTGCAAAAATGCAGTTAGTAAAACGTGCTATTTAAGGATGTAATTAAAGTGGAACTTGCAGAAATGCAGTTAATATAACATCTGCAAGTTAGGGATGTAATTAAAGTGAAACTTGCAGAAATGCAGATAATAAAACATACTAGTTAGGAATTTAATTAAAGTGGAACTTTCAGAAATGCAGTTAGTAAAACATGCTAGTTAGAGATATAAATAAATTGGAACTTGCAGAAATGCAATTAGTAAAACGTGCTAATTAGGGATGTAATTAAAGTGAAACTTGCAGAAATGCAGTTAATAAAATATGTGCTAGTTAGGGATGTAATTAAAGCTGAACTTGCAGAAATGTGGTTAGTAAAATGTGCTAGTTAGGGATGTAATTAAATTGCAACATGCAGAGATGCAGTTAATAAAACTTGCTAGTTAGGAATGTAATTAAAGTGGAACTTGGAAATGCAAATAGTAAAATGTGCAGGTTAGAGATGTAATTAAAGTGGAACTTGCAGAAATACAGTTAGTGAAACGTGGAAGTTAGGGATGTAATTAAAGTGGAACTTGCAGAAATGCAGTTAAAAAAGATATAAATTAAAACTTGCATTTAGTAAAACATGCTAAAAACATGCTGTAATTAAAGGTGTAATTAAAAGAAATCAACTTAAATCTGATCAAGATGGATGTCATTATGGGTGTAACTTGAAGTGCGATTAGTATTAGTAAAGCGTTAGGGATGTAATGTAAAGTGGAACATGCAGAATTGCAGTTAGCAAAAAATAATATTGTTGAGGGATTTAATTAAAGTGGAACTTTCAGAAATGCAGCTACTTGCAGAAATGCAGTTAATAAAATATGTGCTAGTTAGGGATGTAATTAAAGCTGAACTTGCAGAAATGTGGTTAGTAAAATGTGCTAGTTAGGGATGTAATTAAATTGCAACATGCAGAGATGCAGTTAATAAAACTTGCTAGTTAGGAATGTAATTAAAGTGGAACTTGGAGAAATGCAAATAGTAAAATGTGCAGGTTAGAGATGTAATTAAAGTGGAACTTGCAGAAATACAGTTAGTGAAACGTGGAAGTTAGGGATGTAATTAAAGTGGAACTTGCAGAAATGCAGTTAAAACGTGCACAGTAGGGATTTAAAGTGGAACTTGCAGAAATGCAGTTAATAAAACATGTGCAAGTTAGGGATGTAATTAAGTAGAAATTGCAGAAATACAGTTAAAACATGCTAATGATGTAATTAAAGTGTAACTTGCATTTAGTAAAACATGCTAGTTAGGGGTGTAATTAAAGTGGCACTTGCAGAAATGCACTTAAATCATATGCTAGTTAGGGATGTCATTAAAGTGTAACTTGAAGTGCAATTAGTAAAACGTGCTAGTTAGGGATGTAATTAAAGTGGAACATGCAGAATTGCAGTTAATAAATCATATGCTTGTTAGGGATTTAATTAAAGTGGAACTTTCAGAAATGCAGCTAGTAAAACATTTGCTAGTTAGGGATGTAATTAATGTGGAACTTGCAAAAATGCAGTTAGTAAAACGTGCTATTTAAGGATGTAATTAAAGTGGAACTTGCAGAAATGCAGTTAATATAACATCTGCAAGTTAGGGATGTAATTAAAGTGAAACTTGCAGAAATGCAGATAATAAAACATACTAGTTAGGAATTTAATTAAAGTGGAACTTTCAGAAATGCAGTTAGTAAAACATGCTAGTTAGAGATATAAATAAATTGGAACTTGCAGAAATGCAATTAGTAAAACGTGCTAATTAGGGATGTAATTAAAGTGAAACTTGCAGAAATGCAGTTAATAAAATATGTGCTAGTTAGGGATGTAATTAAAGCTGAACTTGCAGAAATGTGGTTAGTAAAATGTGCTAGTTAGGGATGTAATTAAATTGCAACATGCAGAGATGCAGTTAATAAAACTTGCTAGTTAGGAATGTAATTAAAGTGGAACTTGGAGAAATGCAAATAGTAAAATGTGCAGGTTAGAGATGTAATTAAAGTGGAACTTGCAGAAATACAGTTAGTGAAACGTGGAAGTTAGGGATGTAATTAAAGTGGAACTTGCAGAAATGCAGTTAAAACGTGCACAGTAGGGATTTAAAGTGGAACTTGCAGAAATGCAGTTAATAAAACATGTGCAAGTTAGGGATGTAATTAAGTAGAAATTGCAGAAATACAGTTAAAACATGCTAATGATGTAATTAAAGTGTAACTTGCATTTAGTAAAACATGCTAGTTAGGGGTGTAATTAAAGTGGCACTTGCAGAAATGCACTTAAATCATATGCTAGTTAGGGATGTCATTAAAGTGTAACTTGAAGTGCAATTAGTAAAACATGTGCTAGTTAGGGATTTAATTAAAGTGGAACTTGCAGAAATGCAGTTAGTAAAACGTGCTATTTAAGGATGTAATTAAAGTGGAACTTGCAGAAATGCAGATAATAAAACATGCTAGTTAGGGATTTAATTAGTGGAACTTTCAGAAATGCAGTTAGTAAAACATGCTAGTTAGAGATGTAATTAAAGTGGAACTTGCAGGAATGCAGTTGATAAAACATGTGCTGGTTGAGGATGTAATTAAAGTGCCACTTGCAGAAATACAGTTAATAAAACGTGCTAGTTAGGGATGTAAGGAAAGTGGATATTGCAGAAATGCAGTTAGTAAAACGTGGTAGTTAGGGATGTATTTAAAGTGGAACTTGCAGGAATGCAGATGGTAAAACATGTGCAAGTTAAAGATGTAATTAAAGTAGAACTTGCAGAAATGAAATTAGTAAAATGTGCAAGTTAGAGATGTAATTAAAGTGGGACTTGCAGAAATGCAATTTGTAAAACGTGCAAGTTACGGATGTAATTAAAGTTGAACTTGCGAAAATGCAGTTAGTAAAACAGGTGCTAGTTAGGGATGTAATTATAGTGTAACTTGCAGAAATGCAGTTAAAAACGTGCAAGTTATGGATGTAATTAAAGTGGAACTTGCAGAAATGCATTTAAAGCATTCTAGTTAGAGATGTAATTGAAGTGGAGCTTCCAGAAATGCAATTAGTAAAACGTGCTAGTTAGAGATGTAAATAAAGTGGAATTTGCAGAAATGCAGTTAGTAAAACATGGTAGTTAGTGATTTTATTAAAGTGGAATTTGCAGAAATGCAGAAGGTAAAACATTGACTAGTTAGGGATGTAATTAAAGTGGAATTTGCAGAAATGCAGTTAATATAACATATGCAAGTTAGGGATGTAATTAAAGTTGAACTGGCAGAAATGTAGTTAGTAAAACATGCAAGCTAGGGTTGTAATTAAGTGGTGCTTGCAGAAATGCAGTTAATAAAATGTGCAAGTTAGGGATGTAATTAAAGTAGAAATTGCAGAAATACAGTTAATAAAACATGCTAGTTAGAGATTTAAAGTGGAACTTTCAGAAATGCAGTTAGTAAAACATGCTAGTTAGAGATGTAATTAAAGTGGAACTTGCAGGAATGCAGTTAATAAAACGTGCTAGTTAGGGATGTAATTAGACTGGAACTTGCAGAAATGCAGTTAGTGAAACATGTGCAAGTTAGGGATATAATTAAAGTGGACCTTGCAGAAATGCAGTTAATAGAACATGTGCAAGTTAGGGATGTAATTAAGTGGAGCTTGCAGAAATGCAGTTAATAAAACTTGTGCAAGTTAAGGATGTAATTAAAGTGGAACTTGCAGAAATGCAGTTAATGAAAAGTGCTAGTTTGGGATGTAATTAAAGTGGAACTTGCAGAGATGGAATTAGTAAAACATGCATTAGTTAGGGATGTAATTAAAGTGGAACTTGCAGAAATGCAGTTAGTAAAATATGTGCAAGTTAGGGATGTAATTAAAGTGGAACTTGCAGAAATGCACTTAGTAGAACGTGCTTGTTTGGTATGTAATTAAAGTATAACTTGCAGAAATGTAGTTAATGAAACGTGCTAGTTAGGGATGTAATTAAAGTGGTACTTACAGAAATGCAGTTAGTTAAACATGTGCTAGTTAGGGTTGTAATTAAAATGTAACTTGCCGAAATGCAGTTAGTAAAACATGTTCAAGTTAGGGATTGAATTAAAGTGGAGCTTGCAGAAATGCAGTTAGTAAAACATGTGCAAGTCAGGAAAGTAATTAAAGTGGAACTTGCAGAAATGCTGTTAATAAAACATGTTCTAGTTAGGGATGTAATTAAAGTGGAACTTGCAGAAATGGAGTTAGTAAAACTTGTGCAAGTTAGGGATTTAATTAAAGTGAAACTTTAAGAAATGCAGTTAGTAAAACATGTGCAAGTCAGGGAAGTAATTAAAGTGGCAAGTCAAGGATGTAATTAAAGTGGAACTTGTAGAAATGTAGTTAACAGAACATGTGCACATTAGGGATGTAATTAAGTGAAGCTTGGAGAAATGCAGTTAATAAAACCTGTGCAAGTTAGGGATGTAATTGAAGTGGAACCTGCAGACATGCAGTTAGTAAAACATGTGCTAGTTAGGGATGTAGTTAAAGTAGAACTTCCAGAAATGCAGTTAATAAAATGTGCTGGTTAGGTATGTAATTAAAGTGGAACTTGCATAAATGCAGTTAGTAAAACGTGCAAGTTAGGGATGTAATTAAAGTAGAACTTGCAGGAATGCAGTTAGTAAAATGTGCCATTAGGGATGTAATTAAAGTGGAACTTGCAGAAATGTAGTTAGTAAAACATGTGCAAGCTATGGTTGTAATTAAGTGGAGCTTGCAGAAATGCAGTTAATAAAATGTGCAAGTTAGGGATGTAATTAAAGTGGAACTTGCAGAAATGCAGTTAATAAAACATGCTAGTTAGAGATGTAATTAAAGTGGAACTTGCGGGAATGCAGTTAATAAAACGTGCTAGTTAGGGATGTAATTAAAATGGAACTTGCAAAAATGCAGTTAGTAAAGCATGTGCAAGTTAGGGATTTAATTAAAGTGGAACTTGCAGAAATGCAGTTAATAAAACGTGCAAGTTAAAGATGTAATTAAGTAGAGCTTGCAGAAATACAGTTAAAACATGTAAGTTAGGGATGTAATTAAAGTGGAACTTGCAGAAATGCAGTAAATAAAACGTGCTAGTTAGGGATATAATTAGTGTAACTTGCCGAAATGCAGTTAGTAAAACATGTTCACGTTAGGGATTTAATTAAAGTGGAGCTTGCTGAAATGCAGTTAATAAAACATGCAAGCTAGGGATGCAATTGAAGTAGAACTTGTAGAAATGCAGTTAACAGAACATGTGCAAGTTAGGGTTGTAATTAAGTGGAGCTTGCAGAAATGTAATTAATAAAACATGCGCAAGTTAGGATTTAATTAAGTGGCGCTTGCAGAAATGCAGTTAATAAAACATGTGCAAGTTAGGGATGTAATTAAAGTGGAACACGCAGAAATGCAGTTAGTAAAACGTGCTAGTTAGTGATGTAATTTAAGTGGAACTTGCAGAAATGCAGTTAACATGTGATAATTTGGAATGTAATTGAAGCGGAGCTTGTAGAAATGCAATTAATGGAACGTGCAAGTTAGGGATGTAATTAAGTGGAGCTTTCAGAAATGGAGTTAATAAACATGTGCAAGTTAGGATGTAATTAAAGTGGAACTTGCAGAAATGCAGTTAGTAAAACTTGCTAGTTAGAGATATAATTAAAGTGGAACTTGCAGAAATGCAGTTAGTAAAACGTGCTAGTTAGGGATGTAATTGAAGTGGAACTTGCAGAAATGCAGTTAGTAAAACGTGCTAGTTAGGGATGTAATTAAAGTGGAACTTGCAGAAATGCAGTTAATAAAACGTGCTGGTTAGTGATGTAATTATAGTGGAACTTGCGGAAATGCAGTTAGTAAAACATGCTAGTTAGGGATGTATTTTAAAGTGGAACTTGCAGAAATGCAGTTAGTAAAACGTGCAGGTTTGGGATGTAATTAGAGTGGAACTTGCAGAAATGCAGTTAATAGAACATGTGTAAGTCAGGGATGTAATTAAGTGGAGCTTACAGAAATGCAGTTAATAAAATGTGCATGTTAGGGATGTAATTAAAGTGGAACTTGCAGAAATGCAGTTAATAAAATGTGCTAGTTAGGTATGTAATTAAAGGCGAACTTGCAGAAATGCAGTTAGTAAAACGTACTAGTTAGGGATGTATTTTAAAGTGGAACTTGCAGAAATGCAGTTAATAGAACGTGCTAGTTAGGGATGTAATTAAAGTTGAACTTGCTGAAATGTCGTTAATAAAACTTGCTAGTTAGGGACATCCTTACTTGCTCATCATGCAGCTTAAAACATTACAAGAATAACTATAACAAGGCTAAACTTATTTATTGCACAGTTGATGCAGGGGTACCCCCCGATGGGAAGTTTTGCACCTCCAAACCCTAACAACTGATTTATTCTCAGAAGTAACTTCCCAAGTGGTAGATTCCCCGACGTGGCTTTGGATCCACCCTTTTCACATGTGCCAGTGGTGCCATGGCAGGCCAGTAAACATGCTTGCCTATATCCTCAGTTTTGTCTGAATACATGACTAGAGCATTGGTGGGCTGCATGCCACCAGTGCATCTGACATTCAGCAGGTCTAAGTTAAGGTACAGTCCACTTCTTACCTACTGACAAGAAACGAGAGCTGCTTATCAGCAGCTCAGTTTTCTTCCATTGCTGGCTCTGCCTTTCCCATGGTTTGCTGGCTAAACTCTGCTTACTGGTAGCATGATTTGATGTTTTTCCCTTTATACCATAAGTTTACCATTTATAGCTTATATGCAAATAGGAAAAAAGATGACCATACCCTTTATGCTGGCATCTTCTGGCTATTTAACTTCAACCTTTTATGGTTTATCTGTTTTGTAGTGAAAGTAATATTATTTTCAGTTCTGCTTCCTTTATCAGCTACTTTAAAATCGGTCTGAGAATCAGTATATATGCCCTTCTGAGTTATCCTTGAAACAAAGGTATGAAGCTTTATAATGGGCCTTCCTCATTAAATGAAGGCAGATAAATAACTTTTGGGAACTTATTTGTGTATTATCTTCCTGCTGTGAATTTATTTTCCTTTTGTCTTGTGCCTGTCTGACTTGTAATTTAGATGTTGTTCACTTCTTTTCTTTAGAGCTGATTGGCAATCGTAAATGCACCCAAGGTCTTGGCCCCCTCAAGCACTAATTGAAAAGCATTGAAACTAGATATTAAATTAGTCATGTCACTGATACCTAGTTTGGGGTGTTGTGTCTATGTTACAAATGGTCCACTGGATCAATAGCAAAGTACTAAGCTATTGGCCTTTGATTTCTTGGTTGTCGGGGAACAAAATGGTAGTGTCATACATCTGATTTGCTCTCATATGTATGAAGCAAATGCCATTTATATTTTTGTAGTGTATCAGAGTCATACCATTTTTCCATTATTTGTTAAAAAGACACATTTTGAAAGCTATAGTTCTCCTTCATATGTTCATAGGTGTGTACTAGGCTAATGGCCCTGGAGCCTTTACAAGCCTAGCCCATAGGATTACTCTGGCATCGTGCCACCCGACCTTAGTTCCTAGTGCCTCTGACGAGTAGAACCACTGGAGTAATCCTCGGGGTGAATTTTCTATTTCCCATCCACTCATCAAGATTTCTCTTGAAGAGGCCCAGTGAGGTGCTCTGCTTGAGATGTATGGGAAGTCTATTCCATAGCATGGGCAGTCTCCCGGTTATGAACCTGTCCCTCCAGCGTGTTCTGTTGATTGTGGTAATGGGTTGAAGTATCTGGAGCATGTGGTGCGGAGGGATTGGGATTTCTATAGATGTAGCATTTCTAATAGAGCTGGGTCAGACATGGCTTTGTAAGTCTAGCAGAGATTGTCTCTAAGTAGGCGATATGAGACTCCGTTCCACAATATTCTGGTGTGAATCCTGTCTGGATACGCTGCCTTATTCAGCTTTAGTTTCAGGAGGTTCTTTCAGAATGTTGCTTACTGTTAATTCACTTGTTTCAACTTCCATATCAGATAATTATTTGATTAGCAGTTGACAATTGCCCTTTCCTTTCTGAACACTAAAAGTCAGATGTATTCATTATACCTACACATGTTTCATGTACCTTTTCTGTGTGGCCATCTTTAATTTAATTTTCAAGTTACTGTGTTCCTTTGTTCCTTTAGGCTTATAGAATACATTTTATCTTCATTTTTACTCTTCATTACCTCTGTTTATGGCTTTGTCACACTGATTGCCTTCCCTCTTCATTCTTAACTCTTTGTTAACCTTTGCCCTTTACACTTTTCTAATTTGATGATCAGTTCTCCTGAATTCTGGTTACAGCTAGTAAAATATGAGGCATACTGTTTGCCAAGTGTTTGTTCCTAAGTAGCTACATAAAAAAAATATTTGTGATGTCTGTCTATTCTCTTTTGAAAATATTAATTATTAATATATGCATTTGTGATATCTCTCCATCAAATATGAAAATATTGGGTATTAAGACTCTCCCTTCCATCTTCATTTCTGTACTTAGTGGTACATTAATATAGCTGCTGCTGTCAGACTTGACTGTAGCCAAATAGGATCATAGGAGATTACTAGGCTATTGACCTAGGGGCCATTTCAAAATTAGCCATTTCATCCCAATGTAATACCATAGAAATGTTAGTTAATACTCAAGGTTGTATTTAGTAATGACTGCACATGTCTAGGAGGGTTGTGGGTGCTATTCCCATTTAGAATTTATGGTCCCCCATCCACCCATCCAGGATCTTATTGAATAGTGTCATAGAGGTGCTCTGTTTCACATGGATAGGTGGCCTATTCCAAAGATATGGCAGTCGCTGGGAGATTAATCTCTCCCTCCAGCATGTACTCTTTAAGTTGCAAACTGTATTTAGGTCCCTGGAATGGGTGGCCCTAGTCCTATATGATTTACAGATATGCAGCACGTTCATTACATTTGGGTCTGAGATTGCTCTGTAACCCATGCATAAGTGTCCCCTTAAGAAGTCTGTATGATACAGAGTAAAGTGAAAGGGACTTTAGTCAGTCTGTGTGTGGCATGTGTTGGAGTCCTTTGATCTCCTGTGTTAGAAACCTCTGAGGTCTCTCCATTTGCTTCAGGTGCTTTACACGGTACATGCTGAATGGGGCATTATACTCAGTTATGGGCTGGACTAGTGCTCGGCATAGAGGGGTTATAACCTCTTTTGCTCTTGAGACGATTCCTTTACTAATCAAGTGTGCAAAGTAGAAAGCCTTCCTTACTACAGTAGACATATGGTGGTCGAAGTTAAGGTCACGGTCAACTTGTGAACCCAAGTCCCTTACCACATCATGGGTACTTAGGGTATTGTTGATTTGATAGTGTGAAGGGACATTGTTTGTGATGAAGGGAATGATGATGCATTTATTTACATTCAGTTTAATACCATGACTAAGACACCAGTCGTTGATCTGTGTAAGACCTTCCTGGAGTATACTGACATCATTTGGGGATTCAAGGCTGCAAACTTTGTCAGACACAGCCCCTTAGTTTTGACCTGAACTTCTGAGAAGTGTATACCAAAGAGTAGGGGACCCAGCACTGTACCCTGTGGCACCCTGCTGGTAACAGGTGTGCTGGTTGATGTGGGGTCACCCACTTTGATAGTGTGTGCCCAGTTTGTGAGCCAGTTAGCAACCCTTCTTACAATGAAGGGGTGTATATTCAGTTTGCTCAGTTTATCGGTAATGCCTGAGTGTGGGATTGTATCTAAAGCCTTTGCTAAGTTGAGGTGTATATGCTGTGTGCATAGATTTGTCCTCAGCAATGGCCATGGTCACTTTCTCAAAAAAATACACAAGATTTAACAGACAGGATCTACCCTTGATGATGCCAAATTGGGTAGGGTCCAGGGTGTGGAGGTCTCCTATGTCTTTATTTATGAGGTCCATAGTGATATGTTACATGGCCTTACAGATGAGGCTGGTCAGGCTTATGGGTCTGTAATTCCCTGAGTCTGTTGCTAGGCCACCTTTGTGAAGGGGAATAACTGTTGCTCTTCTCCATTCCACAGGAACAAAGCCTGTGGTTAGACTGTGATTGAAAAGGGTGCTTAATGGTGATGCTACATCATGTTTTAGCCTTTTTAGAAGACAGCATGGGATGCTGTCTGTGTTTGTACAGTAGGTGTCAAATGCATATTGACAAAACTTGTAAGTAAAGCACATGAATTAAAGAGCTTAGGAACAACAGTAACTTCAACAAATACGTTGAAAACATGTAAGTACTGTACAGAAGGCACCCCACCTAAGAACTGAGCCAGAGATCCAGTCGCACTGAAGCAGTTATTATAACCTCTCTACCTTTGCTGTGCCCAAGTTAAAACTCTCATTAACAAATCCTGTATGAGGATACGGCTCATACTTTTGGGATGCTACAAATGTATTAGACTGAAATCCTCAGTTTGTCATGTATTATTGAAATAGTATTTCTTTATAGTGTAGAAAAGCTTTTAGTCGTGATAGTTGTTAGGTGTTTGGTTGTGAAGCAATCTGATTTCTCCCCCTTTTTATATATTTTTTTAATGCAATTTCTTATTAATCCAGTGATAATGATGTTAGTATATATTTTTCAGATGTGTGGGATTTATAATTGAAACTCACCTTAGACTGTTGTTTGACAACAGGGTTATAGCCAAGACTTTTGGAGATGGAGGCCACTACTCCTCTTCAAGATCAGTTCTCTCTTTATCAGACCGAGCATGTTCTTTGATGGTATACATTTTCACTGCTGAAAAACTGCAGAAATTATGCATTTCATCATAAGGCCCATTTAACCCAACAGGGATTCTGAAAAAAAGGCCATTTAACAAAATATGCAATACTACATTATGATTCTTCTGAATTAAAAATGTCCTAGCACATGTCATTACACACAAATAGTTTTAATAAACTCTACATTATTGCATGCAGGGCATATGCCTGGCTATACCTGCACTTGACAACATTCAGTGGCTGCTGAAAGCCTCAGAAGAAACATTTTTAAGAACTAATGGATGGAAGTATAGCTTTAGGAAAGGGCAGTGCTTGCAGAACAGGTTTCTGTTTTTAGGAACATGAAAAATTGTTCACGCTGGATGTTAAACTTCACAGGTGCAAGAAATGCATGTGCATTTAATAAACGTTCAGTACTGTGTTCATGCCAAATATGTTGGCACTGTTTGTATTACTTGAATTTATGTTCCTTTTTTGTATGTTAGTATTAGCATGATAGCAACTGCGTACCATTTGATCCAGTGTAAGTGTCCCAAATTAAGGCCTAAGTATATCTTATTGGCTGTTAAAATCGGTATTTAAATCAGTGTTACCCACAATGCATACAGGTAGTTTATCCGCAAGATGTCATAGGCAAGTGCATTTAATTATTCTGCTCATAGCTTAATTTTGTAATTTACAGCACTGTGTATTTATGTTTAGTGTATAAAATGGCATTTAAATGCTTCCTGGTATGCACAAAGTTATGGCCTGAAACACTGTCAAAGCCTCTTGGGAATGGCCAGCTTTTCTAAAACTGCTCTGCTTATTACTTAATGTTTCAAGTATCTCCTTCAATGGAGATTTTTCTCTTTCATTAGGAAATGTTGCCATTAATGATGCCCAGGAATTTTATATTGTTACTTGTTTGCTCCTTCCTCTCTATCTACTCCCTACCCATAATTTTCCATTTTATAGCTTAACAGTAGCTCACCTGAGTGCCCCCACACATGGCAGGCCCATTTTTCAACATGTCACTAGCAGTTTACCTAAGTAGGCCGCTGTAACCTCCAGCATTTTTAGTATCCAACAAAATGTACCAGCTGTGACAAAACAGATCTGTGCAGCTCACATCAGTGCATAGGTTTCTTTCCTTAATACCCAGGATCCGGCATAGACTGAAATGTTTAAGGAAGTGTTTCAGTTTTAGAGAAATGCAGTCATTTTCAAAGGGGCTGTTGTGTAAATGTCCCTTTATTTCCTGACACTTGGTTTTAGGTAGTGATATACTTGCCAGCCCTGCTGAGTATCACAGCTGTTATGTACAAGAAACCCCCAAAACTTTGTATTAACCAGATTCCCTATGCAGTGCACAATGCAAGCATTTCTCTCGCTGCAACTTTATAAAAACTTGACCTTAACTTAACTGCATCTGTGTATGCCACCTGACTGTCACTACAGTACAAAGACTTCTCCAGTGGGTAATTTCCAGCTTAAGAAATGACATTTTACTGCTAGTTGGCTTTAGTGTAGACTAAGACATGTTCTAATCCTTACCCCATATTGCCACAACTTATGCTTCCTATCAGAACTGATACAGCCTTTGGGAGAAAGGTCATTGTTGAGTTTATCTTGATATGTGCTCCTGATTATTTCTTCCATAGATGTAATCCAACCAGAGAACCCATAATGAACATTTACCTACTTTTGCTAACATCAGGGCTGGACACACAAGGTATATACTGCATCTCTGGACCACTCAACCCCTTTGTCTTAGCTGTGGATTTATCACAGCAACTGTGGTATAATTCATGATCTAACCCCAGTGAGGTAAGTAAGGATTTAAATAGTATTTTATAGGCTAGAGACACAATCTATCCTACGTTTTTTCTACCTCCCATCCCCTCAGATGAAATGTAGCTAGCAAAACATATATTATCCAGCCATTGCAATGTGGAGGGGTAGAGAGGGTTGCAAAAGAAGAAGAGCAAAGATCTTTTTTTTCAATTTCTCCCTCATACAGAAAAAGGGCTGTTGTTTAAGGTTATCTTTAGACCAGTCATGCCTGGACAAATATCTGAAAGTCATTAAATTCAAAATGTTTTCCCTCCTAACACTTCTGTCTATTTCTCCTAGAGGAGTTGATGGTTACCCTGGACCTCATGAATGCATACCTTCAAATCAAAAGAAAAACAAAATGGCATAAGCAATTTCTGAGATTCAGGGCATGGTAGTGCTAATTTCATTTCACCTTCTTGCACCTTTGGTCATTCCATTGTTCTAGAATATTCGCCAGTGTTTGCTTACCACAGGACCCAAGGAATCCATATCTTTCCTTACCTGGTTGATTGCCTGATTCAGGCCTAATGCAGAGGGATTTGACCCACTCATTGCACCGCCTGATCAGTTTTGGGAACTCCCTGATCCTGGCAAAGTGAAATCTGGCATCAGAATCATATAAAGTCTTCCTGGGGCCTTTTGGGGTATACAGCTGTGCAAACATTTCTTTCCCAAGGACAAGGTAAGTGACTTGGGGAGTTTCTTAGCAGACCTGGCACAAAATGCTGACATGTATTCCTGGATGTTCTTAAAGATGTAAGGCTTCATATCAGCATAAGAGCTGGTTTCTTGGGGCCTGCGGGGCAGTGGTTCTTCCAGTATGCAGAAAATAATGGCAGAAAAACCCTTTCAAAAGTAAACATTTATTTACTTAAAAATCATTTGTTTGCTTTCTGTGCCTGTACATTACCAAGAATGCTGTGGCCTCATATAATCATGTTTCTGTGTTTGGCTTTACAGTAGCAATACCACCCCATGCAATCATTGATATTGAAGTGTGTCATGTGCCTCAAAAATCACCACACACACACACACACACACACACACACACACACACCACACACACAGACACACATACACCACACACACACACACACACACACACACACACACACACACACACGTGCGTCACATGCACACACAATGCTGTTTAATTGTCTTGCATATATATGGATACATCACACAGATCAGTGACTTTGTGAAGAATCTCTTACTTTCTGATTTCTCCAGAGCAGTAATGAATTGGCAAGGACCGGAAGGAGGCTAAAAAAGTACACAGAAAAAGCAAGTTTTCTTCTGAGCATACCTCTCAACTGTACATACTTTGCCTCATATGTTTGCCCTGTTTCTCATACAGTTGTGGTTTTCTGTCAAATTATTGCAAAACTTTGAAGGTTGAAGTCAGAAAAATAATGGCAGATATTTGAATTTTAGACTTCACACCCTTCAAAAAATTCATGCTAATGTGAAACCTGTTATTCTGTCAATTTCCTAAATTTGTTAGAGCAATATTTAAAGTGTCCTTAATTTTGGACCTTTGCCACCCATTATTTATGGCTTTGTCCAAATTTCTTACTCTTAAGAATTTGAGAAGTATGGTTTTGAGGTTAGTTTTCTTCACTTCTGATTTCTGGGGTTTTGTCCCTCCAGCAACATTCAGTACGCAGTTAAAAATGAATTTAAAATTTGGCTTTGGAATTATCATTGGAGTGAACATTTTTCAATTATTTCTGTTGTCCAGGAAGTAAAATGCATCTTCCGCTTCTTTAACCATAGCCAGTCATAAAATCAGTAGGGAGATTGAGGCTTGAGCTGACCCCTTGACTGTGGGGCATCAGTTGTTTCCCATTGTTGTAGTCAGCATTCAATGTGCTTCATACTGGATGGGACTGCAGTTGAAATAAGAAGGTATTGGAAGAGGCTGCAATTGAAATGGAAGATAGGCACATGTTTAGAGCTAATTGGTTTCTGTGTGCTACCTTCTTCCTCCTTTTCCTATACCCTCATTAAGAATCTGCTCTGTAAGAAACACAGATGAACCTGAAACAGCACATTGCAGCATACATAATAATGTAAAAGCTCAGAATAACTGTAGGTTTTTATTGGCTGAAAGGTACTTCACCTGACGCGGAATTGTACAAATTGCTATAAACACTTGTGTATTATTCATTCACTTGGATTTGTACTCTAGTAAGCAAGACCTTTCACATAGCTTTAAAACAAAGTTCATCTGAGTCACCCTGAAGTAAGTTGTATCATCAGTTTTTCTGTGCTGTAAGCACAACTCAGAATGCTAAAAAAGGGAGAAAAAGTGTATGTTTGCAGGGGGAAAACTCACTAGATTGCACTACCAGCTCACACATTTAAATGTCAGTGTGTGTTTGATAGTGATGAAAATAATTTGAAGTAAAGTTGCTCAGATTACACTCTGAGTGTAGGATAACTGTAAATATGCATTTTAGAAGACCTGTGATTTAGCTGTATCTCCTGGAAAGTTTGTTTTCCAGTTAGATGTGGATATATATTAATTAATAGAACTTAAGGAAGATTGTGTAAATATATTTTGTTGTGCTGTAGTAGTTTAAGAAAAGTTTAATCAATCTGGTAATTTTTTTTCTTTTCACTTTGGCTATAGCAGCCATGAGATAGGTTATTACTATGAATTGGTAAATGGTAACATCTTCCTCAGATGTGAAATGTAATAATGTGAGTAAAGCAAGCAGTAATGCCTAACAGGGTGGGTGGGCTCTAAAGGGGAATAGCAGATCATCTAAGAGTGTGGTAACGCCCAGTGTGGTGTTTGAACACTCCTCCTGGGTCCATCTCATTTGCTCACTCAGCCGAGTACAGTGAGATCATATTTTGATTTCAGACACTCCAGTCCTATCTGTTCAGCTCTATCCCAGTCTAGTGTCATTAGTTCATTCTACCCAATACAGAGATAACATTTGAGAAGGCCAACCCACTTAGGTCCTTAACCTTGAATTATCTTCTGTTTCTCCTTTCTCCCTTTCCACTTTACAAAAAAAAAAAAAAAAACTTGGCCAGAATCTACTTGTGTTCTGACTGAGTGTGCTTCTCAGCTGATAAGTATATTTTTGGCACTTTTTAACTGTTCAGAATTGAATAAAACAAAAATTGAATTCAGCTCAGAATACAGTTTGAATAAACTGTTTTTATTTAAACTTATTTGCTTTAATATTGCTACACACTCAAGTGTGCTAGCTTGCACTGCAGTTGAATTGTTTTAGTGCTGTTCTAGTGTTAAAAATAATTCTAATCTTGTTTCCTGCCTTTCCTGTAACTTAGTCTAGTCCAGATACAGATTTGCTGTATTCAGGACTGTATGTAAACTTCTGAGCCCCCCAAGCCTGTCTCTGTTGGAGGAAAGCCTTCTAGCTTATCAGTGGGAGTGGTAAACACTAGGTACCCTATCTACCACAAGAGGAGTGGTTACTGGCCCAGAAAGTGAAGTTTATTGGCTGTTTGGGCATTTTTTTTCCATCTCTTTCAACTTCTAGATTAAAAGCCTGCATTTGTGCTTGTTTCCTACCTTTCCTGCAACTAGTCTAGTCCAGATACAGATTTGTTGTATCCAGGACTGTATGTAAGCTTCTAAGCCTGCCAAGCCTGTCTGTGTTGGAGGGAAGCCTTCTAGCTTATCAGTTGGAGTAGTAAGCACTAGACAGCCTATCTACCACAAGAGGAGTGGTTTCTGGCCCAGAAATTGTAGTTTATTGTCCGTCTGGGGTGTTTTTCCATCTCTTTCAACGTTCTGGTTTAAAAGCCCGCACATGTGCTTTTTTCCCGCCTTTCCTGTAACGAGTCTAGTCCAGATACAGATTTTCTGTATCCAGGACTGTTTGTAGCTTCTGAGCGGTGTCAAAGTCTGCTCTTCATTTTTTCCCTTAGACCTGCTACTTCTCTCCTCTCCTACACTTTTACTAGCTTATCAGTCTAGCACTTTACCAGACTTCTTGTAGCAGTTATTGTAGGACACGAAAGTGCTACCAGCACTAAACATTCTACAAGGAAACTGCTCTAGTACTTATTAATAGCCACCAATCCAGGCATGTCTAAAGGTCAGTTTCCTGTGCTTTCTCATATTAATCTGGTGAACTTGGGCATCCTGAGGCAATGTAGCAACTGCCTCATGTACACTGACAACCCTCTTGTCTTACCTCCCAACACTCAGACTTGTGAGCAATGCACTTGTATATCCAAATAGGAAGCCACGCACTCTCCAGCCAAGACCAGAATAGCTGGTCAGGAGGAGAAGGTCAACACTTGCACCAGACCACATGGAACACACAGCCCTCCAGAACACACACCAGCACTGCCTTCACATAAAAACACAAACCACGCATCCACCTTTGTGGAGGCTCTCAATAAAAATCTACCCAAACAGCAGAGACCTTCAAGGTAGAAATGCACTCGACCACCACAACACAACACCAATAATGAGACACATAATGCTCCTAAACAGTGTGCCACTCAACCAAAGCCCCTAAGGCAGAACAGCATGCCCAACACACTAGTCATAGGTGACTCGATAGTGGGGCACACTGATGTCCCACTCACTAGTTTGAATAAGGAGAAAGTAACAGTCAGCTGCCTGTCAGGTGCCAGAATCTGTCACATAACGCACGCACTCACGTCCCTCAGCAAAAGGTACAAATATGACTCTGCCATTGTACATGTGGGTGTGAATGACCTGAGACATACTTCCCTGGACTACATGAAAAGAGACATGAAGGAGCCCTCGGATTATGTAGCCCAGGCGGGTATGACCCTAGCCCTGAGCAGCATCCTACCATCACCCAGAATGATACCACAGTACAAGCAGAAAATGATCGATTTCAACAATTGGCTAAGATTCTGGTGTCATTCTAAGGGGATCCAGTATCTGTGTGCCTGGGATGACATGATTAACAGACCTCGATGCTTTGCCAGAGATGGCCTGCATCTGTCACCCTGGGCTTTCAGGTACTGTCCAAGGCTCTTGCCACCCCTATAGTGCCTTTTTAGATGGTGTTCCAAAGACCATATTACCATCGTTACAGCTACAAACAAATGTAATCTGAGGGTCATGCTCCTCAACTCTAGAAGTCTAAATCTGAAAATGCACTCGCTCGAAGCACTCCTTAAAATGGAGAACATCGACATTTGTGCTGTAACAGAGACCTGGTTCAAGGCAGCAGAAGGCACCCCTGCACTACCCGGCTATAACTCATTCCACGTTTCCATTCATGGAAAACGTTTCAGACAAAAACAAGGTACAGCCATGGGGGCTTCTTTCGCCCCTTCCTATGCAAATTTAAGCATGGGATTATTTGAGGTAGAATATGTGTATAGATCAAGGTTCTTTTGTAAATATGTAAGGAAATATTGTATGTTTATTGACTACCTTATTTTTTATGTGAAGGGGCATGAATGAAATACAAAGTTTTGTAGATGAGCTTAATGCCAATAGATTTGATATAAAATTTGATGGGCTTATGATAGGAAAGAGTCTTCCATTTTTAGATGTAATAGTGTATATTGGTGAGGAAAATAAAATCCGAACAACTATAGAAAATTTGAGAGTGGTACTCAGTATGTAATGGCCCAAAGCTGTCATCCCCCCCATACGATTCGGGCATTACCCTATGGAGAGTTCATACGCATATATAGATTGTGTAATAATGAAGAAGATTTTGTATTAGAACTTGAGAAAACCAATAACATGTTTAGAAACAGGGGATATAATACAGAAATAATGAATGAATGTTGGAATAAATTTTTTAATGAATATGTCTTAAAAGACAAAAAAGCAAGCAACAAAGTATAAATATTATGATAGGAAATGTGCAAAATACAAACAATGATTTGTATTTTGTTACCGCATTTACTTGTTTTAGTATGGTATTAGCTGATTTATTGAAGTTCTATTGGGGTTATATTATGTCCTTAAAAGATTAAAATTTGGGGGGATATCCCATTATGTCATATAGAAGAGGAAGGAATTTGAGAGACTTCATAGTTAAGATCAGGTTTAAGCTTCCTTGTAACAAAATATCAAGAAGTTTGAGTAAATGTGGTATGGCACCATGTGGCAGATGTAAAGCCTGCAAACATGTTGGAAGTTTCCGTAGAATTAATGGTTAGGTCTTTCACCCACAATAAAGTTTTTGTTGTAATACAGAGGGCATTATTTATGCCCTGTTGTCCATGTAATATTTTCTGTATAGTGGGAAAGCAAGAGACCATTTAAGGACCGACTGTTAGAACATATAAGAGATATTAATAACAAAAAAAAAGAAAAGCTCAATAGCCATGTATTTTGAACAAACTCATGGAGGCAATAGTGAAGGTTTATGTGGATCCATTCTAGAGAAAGTGTATGTTTCCCCATTTGATGAATGTAATATTAAAAACGTATTGTTGTATAAGGAATCTGTTTACATTTTAAAGTTTGACACTTTCGCCCCTTGTGGGTTAAATGCTGAAATGAACTAGAGTTTTTTATCTGATATTCATTTGTTTTATTGTTCTAATTAATCAATTATTTATTTAAAATGTATGTATTTAAGGCAGATGTATTTTTTGTGATGTTATTACTCCTTGAAGACTTAGTCGAGACGTTAGCGAGAGAGAGGGAGAGAGAGAGAGAGAGAGAATAAACTTCGCTGGACTACTAGCTGGTGTTTTTTTCTCTATAACTCATTCCACACCTTTCAGCCCCAGAACTTGGACCGAAGCTCCAAAGGCGGTGGTGTTTCCATATTCATAAAGGATGCACACACCTCCAGATTTGTAGCCCAACATAACGCATCAGAGATACGTCAGGTGCAGTTAACACTGGGTAAGACAGCGATTCAGGTTGTAGGCTGCTATAGGTCCACAACAATGTCCCAAGACTCGCACTTCACGTTCCTAAGCACATTGGAGAATATTGGGGTCCAACCTAACACTCTCACACTGGGTGAATTCAACTACCTCTCGATTAACTGGGATAACTACTCATGTACCAATACAATTGCCCAACATTTCCTGGAATTCATTAATTCAAATGCCCTGGACCAGCTCGTTCATACCCCCACTAGAGGTACCAACATCCTTGATCTGGTCATTACTAACATAGGCGACCGTTTCTCTATACCAGCAGTTAACTCCTCCCTGGTTAGATCCAACCACAAACTAATCACCCTGGAAATCCACATCCCTCCTACCCCACCCCGCCCTGCAAAGGTAACCGTCATGAAAAACTTCTCCAAAGCTAACTTTGGGCTCCTAAAACAGAGGTGGTTAACTTCATGGCACCTATGCAAATGGAGAATATTTGCATGACCGCCAAATCATACACTAGTGCATTGTAAAAACACGCACACAAATGCATGGATCTCACCATACCCAATAGAACCAAGATGCTCTCCTCCAAAAAAAGGAAGTCAATGTGTTGGTCCCCTGCCATAAATAAACTCTACAACAGAAGGAGGAAACTGATGCAAAATAAGGTGAAGTCCCAAGACTGGAAAAACTCCCTTAACCTCAACAAAAAGTTGAGATCCCTCATCAAATCCTCTAAAGCTAGCTATGAAAACAGAATTGCAGCAGATGGTAAAGACAGCCACAAGGCCTTCTATATTTATGTAAAGAATCTCCATGGCAATACCAAGATTTGCTCTGAGCTACTGCACAATGGTACCTCCTATACTGAGCCAACAGATATTGCCAATATACTGGCTGACAGATTCAGTGCCAACTTTACCCCCCCCCCCAAGGACCAATCACAATACCAGTAGATTGCCAAGCACCCAGCATTACTGCTGCACAGGTTAAAACAGCACTGGCCAAGGTCAAGAATACAGCTTCTATGGGACCTGACAATATCCCTGGCTGTGTTCTGCATGAACTACAGAGTGAACTGGCACCTCACCTGTGTGCCCTGTTCAATCTCAGCCTCACCTCAGGCTTTGTCCCTACCAAATGGTGCACTACTACAGTCATCCCTGTCCACAAAGGAGGAGTGACTACAGACCCTGGGAACTATCGCCCCATTAGCCTAAGGAAACTGATATGCAGAGCTATGGAACACATCATCATGGACCTAATAAACAAGGATATAGGGAATCTCCAAACTCTGGATCCTACACAGTTTGATTTTGTGAAGGATAGATCATGCCTGCTCAACTTGGTCGACTACTTTGAGTCAGTCACCAGAGCTGTGGATGAAGGCAAGGTGGTTCATACAGCCTACCTTGATCTGGCCAAGGCCTTTGATACCATTCCCCATTCAGGAATCATAGAAAAACTCAGTAAGCTAGGCATCAACCCCTGTATCCCTAGGTGGGTTGCAAACTGGCTCACCGATAAAACCCACAGTGTGAAAGTAGCAGACTCCCAAGTTAGACTGCTGACCAGTCACGAGTGGAGTCCCACAGGGTTTGGTCCTGGGTCCTCTCCTGTTTGGTATTTACTTCTCTGAAGTCCAGGCCAAAACAAAGGGTCTCTGGCTGATAAAATTTGCAGACGATTGCAAGTTAAGAGCTATTATTAACTCCCTAAGTGATGTTGACATCCTACAGAAAGGCCTCACTGAGATTAACAACTGGTGCAGAACCATGGCCTTAAGCTCAGTGCCAAAAAATGTGTCCTCATCCCCTTTGGTAAAAACTTCGTTCCCATGAATTATCACATCAGTAGTAGTCCACTGAACACAGAAGGTGTTATAAGAGATCTGAGAACACAGGTTGACAGCAGCATCTCTTTTGACCACCACATTGCCACTGTGGTCAGAAAGTCTATGCTCTTCGTGTTTCACTGTTGCAGTCCTCACATATGAGTTATCTGGCTCCTGGTAGCCCTCAGTCGGCCTGAATACCAGAGTCCTTGGTATATGACGTCGGCTGCCGCCGGTTGTAAAACTGATGTCAGTATGTCAGGTATAAAGGGAGGCAGCAGATGCCATTTCCTCAGTTTTTCTTGCCGCAGAGCCTGAAGCAGATGCAGTTTGCACTAGTGCCGGTC
Source organism: Protopterus annectens (assembly GCF_019279795.1). Lineage (NCBI taxonomy): Eukaryota > Metazoa > Chordata > Ceratodontiformes > Protopteridae > Protopterus > Protopterus annectens. Next base: position 896,216,364 of record NC_056744.1, on the reverse strand, counting down.
GGCTGCTTACCTTTGTTTCGCTTTCCGACTACCAAGTTGAAGACACCTTCAGATAAGTACCCCGTTGGGGATCTTCTTTTCTTGCTTTAACGAATGTCAGATAAAGTTAATAACTGTCTTGCCTGTGGTAAACAGATGCCACACTGTGATTTCCACTCCTATTGTATAACTTGTTTGGGCTTTGAGCACGACATCCCTAACTGTGATTTCTGTGCTTCCTTTAATCCACGTACCATACGCTGTAGAGCTAAGATTTTGTACAAGCATTTCGGAGTCTGGCCTAAGTTTGTCAGTATGGCATCTTCTGGTCTCCCGACTTTGGATATTCCTAGAAAATGCAAAGACAAGGACCATGGCAGGCCTAGGGTTAAATCTACTGACGATGCACCAGTGAAATTGGTCATCAGCACAACAGTAGTAAGTGAGGCGCTTTCGCAGCCTCTGCAGTCCATAGATTTTCAGCTGCAGGCCTCTGCTGAGGCCTTTATGGAGTCCTCCATGCTGCAGGCTGCTATTTCATCTTCAGACCCTCCACCTGTCGCCGCCTCAGATGGTCCGCAGCTGCTTTGCAGGCACCAACTTCTGACGCCTCTTTTTTTCGACGTGATCAGAACCAGACCGACTACCTTAGCTCAGACTTCTACAGTTGCTAGGCCTCCCAAGTCCCTCTGGATTGCTAGTAAACCTTCCAGCCGCAAACCTACTCACAAGCAGGTGACTCCCCTCATGTACCTCAGTCCCAGTTGTTAAAGATGGCTGGTGATCTTCTTTCCCTGATTAGGGGCTCTCATCCCCCTCCTTCAAAGAGGGCTAGGGAATTATCTCCTGATGTTTTGTCTGTCTCAGATTCTAAGATTTCCAGTATGTCTGCTGGTGAAGAAGGAAATTCTCAACTTTTTTCTGGCTTTGAGGATTCTGATGCTGAGGACTCTATCCTTTCTGCCTCCCATCCAGAAGATTTTTTCATTTGTGGATACTTTGAATACACTTAGGGAGCATTTTAAATGGGAATGTCAGGATTTTCCACAGTCTAAGAAAAGACTCAGCTAATTTTTAGATTTGCCACAGCATAAGCCTCTGGCTATACCTCCAGTTTTGGAAGTTGTGGATAATGTTTTCATGGAAAATTCTTTAACTCCTGACCTGCCCCTAGAAAACTGGATCGATATTACAGGGTTCCTGAATCTCATCAATTCCTTTTTAGAAACCCTACTGCTGATCCAGAAATTATTTATCAAGGCCCCAAGGGTGCTAAGGCTACTATTGCTAGAAACCCTGTGCCTTCTGGTAAGGAATCTAGGGCCTTGGACAGGTGGGGTAAAAGTCTGTACTTCCGCAACTCTTGCTATTAGATCTGTGAATTGTCTTTTTCACATGCTTAAGTATCAGCAGCATACGTTGGAGGCTATTAAGGCAAAATTTGGAGATAATATTCCTTCCATGACAGAAAGCAAAAATTTACAAGACTTACTGAATTCTGCCACTTTAGTTAGTAAGCATTCACTTCATTGTGGGTTTGACACTTAGGAGGCTTCCTGCAGAGCAGCAGCCACTGGTTCCGTAATTAGAAGGCATGCTTGGCTTAGGGGAGCAGACTCTTTCTGAACCAGTTAAGTCTGAATTGCTGGATGTTCCCTTGCACAATGACAATCCTTTTGGTAATAAGGCTGGGGAGATTCTGAAAAAGTTGGAGGATAAGGCAAAATCTGTGCAAGCTGTAAAAGATTTCCTTCAGGTTCAGCCTCTTCGGTTTAGTAGACATTATCCTTCCAAGAATTGGTCTTTCCCCTGATCAGGGCAAGCAGGGTCGCTCTAGGCCTAGGGGTTTCAGATCTTCCAGAGGGCAGGCTTCTGCCCCTCAAAGGGCTAAACAATGGTATTCTTCTTCTGCTAAATTGGGGAGTTTTAAGCCAGCTTCCAAAGCAAGCATTCTCAATGACTCCAGCCTTCTTATGCCTACCTCTGCAGACCCTGGGTTTCCTTTGGGGGGGAGGTTAGCAAGGTTCGTAGAGGTATGGTCTACCATCACAGACGACAAATGGGTGCTCATTGTAGTAAACCAAGACTACAAGTTTTACTTTCACACCTTCCCTGTTTTACAAGGGTACCCGGACATACCTAAAACTCTCAAGGCAGAGGTAGAAACTCAAATTTCTTCTCTACTGACTATGGGGGCCATAGAGCCAGTTCCTGCAAATCAGACAGGCCTAGGTTTTTATTCAAGGCTTTTTCTGGTACGTATGGGAAGTGTACACAACTGTACTTTCTATGTGGCATATCTCATTACTAAGGGTTTTGCATCCAGGAAGAATGAGGTCATTGTCTCCCTCTACTTTTCCCTCATTAGGCCAGTCATCGAGTACAATGCCCCATTTGGCATGTACCTCACTAGACACCTGCAACAACTGGAGAGGCTGCAAAAGTACCTCACAAAGAGGATCCTAGGCCTTAAACACTTGTCCTATATGGACAGACTCAAAAAACTCCAGCTATTGTCGGTCTCATATTGCCTTCTTAGAGGCGATCTCTGCTTGACATACAAAGCCATGTCTGATCCAGCTGTGTTAGAAATGCTACATCAAAGAAATCCCAGTCCCTCCGCACCACATGCTCCAGTGACCTCAACCTCATTACTACAATCAACTGAACGTGCTGGAGGGACAGGTTCATAACCCAGAGACTGCCCTTGTTATGGACTATACTTCCCAAACATGTCAAACAGAGCACCTCACTGACCCTCTTCAAGAGAAACCTTGATGAGTGGATGGGAAATAGTTCACCCCAGGGATCACTCCAGTGGCTCTACTCAACAGAGGCACTGGAAACTAAAGTTGGGTGGCATGATGTCTGGATAATCCTATGGGCTAGGTTTGTAAAGGCTCCAGGGCCATTAGCCTAGTGCACACATATGAACCCACCCTTAAAAGGTCTGTTTATTTCCCTGTAATGCCTGTCCTGGGGGCATTGCCACACTTAAAACTGAAGAGATTTGTTAGGGTTTTCATGTAAAATTGTTCCTCCACCAGTATCCTTTTAATGCAAGTTATAGCTCAATAACTGTAGAATTTTGCTTTTTATTTGCATATGTACTGCCACCGTCCATTGCTTGTTACAAGCAGGCTTACACATGTACTCACACTCAGCTGAACATAAAAAAAAAAAAAAAAAAACAGGCATGCACCCAGACAGACTGACACTTACACAGGGATGCACACACACACACACACACACACACACACACACACACACACACACACACACACACACACACACATACAAACAAGGTCATAAATTTTGTGATTTGGACTGTTTTTTTAGTTTGTAAAATGGATGTGTGTTTTGTGTTAATGTGTTTAATAGTGGAAATGTTGGCTACTTAAATATTTCTGAATCAAAGCAGATAATATATGAAGCTCGTGTATATGCAGGGTGACTCTTTGCTCAGTCAGGAAAGAATGATGAGAAGAAAGTATCCCATCATGCAGTGCATTGAAATGGCTCTTTTGTCGTAATGAAAATATCTTCTCTTGTTGTTGTGTTACAGAATGAAAGAAATGATGAAGCAATGAAACTTTTTTCTCTTTTCACTCACAGCTTCGGGATAAAGTGCGTCTGTAGTACAAGAGGAAAATGTAGAACATAAACCCAAAGGCACTCCACTGGCTCGGATAGCAAACAAAACTCTTTATTAGTAGAAGTAGAACAGTAAGCGGTTTCATGTTGCACAGAATGCTTCTTCCGACTTAATAAAATTTAAAATCAAACTGCCATTTAAATAGCTCTTAATGCATCACATGACTAGTAAAGTGATTATCTGCAATTAAAATAAAGGCTTAAAGTGATGTACATAGCTGTCTATCTCCAGGAACATGCAATCCATATGTATATGAGCATAAACTATATATATAAAAATATAAATATATCATAATAGTTTATCTAAGAACCATGTACGCAGTACACTAAAATATACATATAAAAGACATATAAAATATATATAAATAAATTATTAAAAACATACTGATAAAAACTTACTAGATGGCAGCATATCAATGAAACATATGTATACGGGAGAAGGCATGCTCATTACTGAACTGTCTGTCTAACACCATATCAAAGGACTCTAAACTATCATCACAAGAAAAAAACATATATATATATATATATATATATATATATATATATATATATATATATATATATAGTTACTAAGGGAACTACTGGCATAATATCTTATAGATAGTGATTTCAAATCTATAGGTGATGACATATTGTTTGCAGAAAGCAAAAAAATCCCAAAACACAAAAATACAGACTGTCGTGATATATAGTCCCCCGCAAAAAGCTACAACTAAAACTATAAAACTGTTCACTGGTCTATCCTAGAGATGAGGTTATTAGAATTGTCACACTATTAAACATAACGCTTAGTCGCAATGTTTTTACCTGCGGGAACAAATACTATGTACAAGTTAAAAGAGTGGCAATGGGGACACCGTGTGCCAACTCGTATGCAAATATTGTGATGGCCTATTGGGAACACACCAGTGTAGTGAATAATATGTTGTTTAGTGAGAATATTAGATACTATAAACATTTTGTGGACAATATCTTTTTAATATGGAAGGGCAGTTTAGAGAGCTTGACAGATTTTTTTGAATATATAAATGGTACCACTAGTTTTCTCAAATTTATAGCTAAGTGGTCTAAGGAAGAGAGAGATTTTTGGATGTCTCTTTAATTATGAGCAGAGATGAGATCCAAACACAATTGTACAGAAAGAATACATTATTGCATAGGAGTAGTATGCATCCCCCTCATGTCTATCAAAATACAGTAAAAGGGCAAGGACTAAGAGTATCCGGGTTGACTAGCCACGACATATCTTTTGACAGGACTATAAATAAACTTAAGTATGAGTTTAAGGAAAAGGATATAAAGACAGAGAGAGTGCAGGAGTACTGGAAACTTCATTTACAACAAGACAAGATAGGGGTAAACCCTTCTTCAAACAAGGCAGATACTGTTCATATAGAAGAGATACCAGTGACCAGACAATTCCTTACACTAATAATAATAACGAGATTAATGAGATAATTAGTAAGCACCAGAACATTTTGACTGTAGATGAAACAGTTTTACAAATAGGGGAACGACCTATATATTCCTACAGGAATACAAAATCACTTAAGAGAATGCTTTGTTACGAGAAGAATACTATAGGTACAGTACAGACAGGCAAGGCACTTTTGACTGCCGAAGTTGCAGTCATTGCACATTTATGAAGAATAATAATATTTTAAGTTGTATGCTTTTAAGCATTGTGCTAATTGCAAATTTAGGAACTTAGTTTATTTAGCCCAGTGCTCTAAATGTGAATCTTTCTATATAGGGAAGACATAGAACATTAAAGGAGAAAGTAAGAGAACATTTGTACGCCATAAGAAGAGAAGATGTGCATAATTCCTTAGCAAGACATACTATCAGCAGTGATTTAAGTCACAAATGTTGCTTTTTGGTCATAGAGCTTATTAGAAGCAGTACTAGACTAGGGAATATTAAGAACTATACTGAAAAGGAAGAGAATAAATGGATCCTGAGGTATCAGGCAGATAAGGGACATGGCCTTAATGAAAAGGTTAGTCTGAAACCTTTTCTGAAAGATAGACAAGTGAACTGTTAGATATTTTATTTAGTTTTATAGTTCTAGTTGTAGCTTTTAGCGAGGGACTATGTATCACAACGGCAGTCTGTATTTTTGTGCTATTTTTGTGTTTTGGGATTTTTTGCTGTTCTGCACACAATATATATGTCATCACCAATAGATTTGAAATCACTACCTATAAGAGATTATGCCAGTAGTTCCCCTAGTAACTTTAGCTATATATATATATATATATATATATATATATATATATATATATATATATATATATATATATAAAAATATATATATATATATATAAAAAATGTTTTGTGATGATAGTTTAAGTCCTTTGATATAGTGTTAGTTCAGTAATGAGTATGCCTTCTCCCGTATACATATGTTTCATTGATATGCTGCCATCTAGTAAGTTTTTATCAGTATGTTTTTAATTATTTATATATTTTATATGTCTTTTATATGTATATTTTAGAGTACTGCATACATGGTTCTTAGATAAACTATTATGATAGATTTATATTTTTATATATATATTTTATGCTCATATACATATGGATTGCCATATTCCTGGAGATCAGCTATGTATATCACTTTAAGCCTTTATTTTAATTGCAGATAATCACTTTACTAGTCATGTGATGCATTGAGCTATTTAAATGGCAATTTGATTTTAAATTTTATTAAGTCTGAAGAAGCGTTCCGTGCAACGCGAAAGCGCTTACTGTTCTACTTCTACTAATGAAGAGTTTCGTTTGCTATCCGAGCCAGTGGTGTGCCTTTGGGTTTATGTTCTACATTTTTTCTCTTTTGGTACATTAACTTCATTCCATGAGTAGCTGCTATTATTTTTCATTAGTCTGTCCTTGTAAATTAATTCATCTTTTAGGTAACTAATGGATTTTATTATGTAAGTCCATTTTTCTAAGACTTTTTAAAAGACATGTACGTTGTAAGAAAAATATGCATGACATATCTGAAATTACAGGGAAATAAATCATAAGCATTATACTATGAAGCATTTTAATGTACTAAATGGCTGAATTTTTTTAAAGACCTAAGTAGCAAATAGTAAAGTTTTATAGAGAGTTGTAGACTGTAACTTGACAGGTATTTTATATGGGATGCCATGTGTATAATTTGTGAAACTTGCTATGTAGATAAAACTATTCAGATGTTTAAACAGAAGATAATGGAACACATGGCTGATCAGATAGTTCCATGATAAGTGGTTTAAATTTGTTAAGGTACCATGTTACACATTTTGATTTGGCTACAAGTCGTGTAGAGGGTAAAGAAAATCGCTAGAGCTTTCTAGATAGGAGCAGAGACTAGGACCAGATAAATAACTTTAGACCAGAGATGGAAGACAATAGAGTCAGGACAGTAATTTATAGTGTATATGAACTTGAGCATTATACATGATTATGAATTTATGCTTTAATACATCACTGGGCAGTGGGTGAAATCAGTTTCGATTTATTATACAAAGGGTTTCTTTAGCTAAAATTAGCGGACATATCTTATAACATTTGACACTGAGAGGAGTGAAATGTATGCTTTTCTACTTTATTTTCTATATTTTAAGATGTTCTTCGTTCCCCATTGCTGCAGTCCTCACTATTGGGTAGTCCGCTGTCCAGTCGGCCCGAATACCAGAGTATATGGCTGACGTCGGTCAGGGCGCATTAGACTGACGTCAGTACGTCAGGGTACTAATGCGCATGACCGACGTCATATCCTCAGTCTTTTTTGCCGCATGGTCCGATGCAGAAGCAGTTTTGCGAGTGCAGGTTGGCGTTCTGAAATATTTCCGAAACCGGAGTTTCAGACCGAATCAGAGTTGGCTAAGTACCCGTTGGGGAACATTTTGGTTTTCTTGCCTCAGTATTTAACCGGATGTCAGAAAAAGTGAATAACTGTATTTCTTGTGGGAAACACATACCTCATAGGGATTACCATACCTTGTGTATACCTTGTTTAGGGCCTGAGCACGACGTTGTTGGATGCCGCTCTTGTGCTAGGTTTAACAAACGCACTATTAAGAGGAGGTTAGACTGTGCCAGGTTAGTGTTTGGGAAGCGTTGCAATTATAAAATGCCGTCGGATGCTCCGGCCGCTTCGTCAAGAAGCGCAAGGACAAAACAGCGAAGCCTAGGGTTGATGAACCGGCAGTCCCGGACGTCGGTTCTTTAGAAGGCTCAGTGGAGCCAGAGGTTTTGCCAGGAGTTTCTATGGAGTCTCAGGCTGAAACTTTACTGTTACAGGATGTGCCTTCTCAGGAGGTAGGCCAGGCTGAGGGGCTTCTCAGGTAACTGTTCTTCCCTCTCTTCCCAAGGTTGTTAGAGCCTCCTTCTGTTGCCAAAACTTCTTTGAGAGGTAGGCCAAGTTCAGCTTCAGTGGGGCTTCTCCTAGCATTTGGGTTCTGTACCTAAGAAACATATGCTTAAAATGGCAGAAGATTTGATTACTATGATTAGAGGTTCTATGCCCCCTCCTGATAAGAGGCCCAGGGTGGAACCGGAGTTTGATAGTTTTGAACAGTGTTCAGAGGCTTCTGAGTCTTCTGGGAAGATTTGCAGGAGTATCCTCCTTATTCTGATTCTGATGTGGATGATTCCACTCCTACAGCTTCTCCTCCTGAGGATTTCTCTTTTCAGAGACTCTGCATTCCATGAGGGAGCACTTTAAATGGCAAGGCCAGGATTACTCGGATTCCAGGAAAAGGCTCAGGGAATTCTTGTTTTTACCCCAGCATAGGCCCCTAGCTATAGCTGGTGTGTTGACTGTGGTCGAAGAGGTTTTTGCAGAGGCTTCCTGAACCCTGACTCTTTGCCTCCTGCTCCTGTTAAACCCGATGGGTACTATAGGGTGCCTGAAGCTCATAAGTATTTGTTTAAGAGTCCTAGGGCGGACCCAGAAACTGTTTCTCAGGGGCCTAAAGGTGTTAAGGCCTCTGTGGTTAAAAATCCTGTTCCCACTGATAAAGAGGCAAGGGCTTTGGATAGGTGGGGAAAGAAAGTGTATACTTCTTCCACTCTAGCCATGAGAGCGTTGAATTGTCAGTTTCACATGCTAAAATATCAAAATTATCTCCTTTCACAATTGAAATCTAAGGTGGATGCTTTGGCGGAAGGTATTGAGTGTAAAGAGTTGCTGGATTTGGTTCATGTGTCTGAACAAGTGGGTAAGCATTCTTTGCAATGTGGATGTTCTTCGTTCCACATTGCTGCAGTCCTTACTATTGGGTAGTCCGCTGTCCAGTCGGCCCGAATACCAGAGTATATGGCTGACGTCGGTCAGGGCGCATTAGACTGACGTCAGTACGTCAGGGTACTAATGCGCATGACCGACGTCATATCCTCAGTCTTTTTTGCCGCATGGTCCGATGCAGAAGCAGTTTTGCGAGTGCAGGTTGGCGTTCTGAAATATTTCGAGCCGGAGTTTCAGACCGAATCAGAGTTGGCTAAGTACCCGTTGGGAACATTTTGGTTTTTCTTGCCTCAGTATTTAACCGGATGTCAGAAAAAGTGAATAACTGTATTTCTTGTGGGAAACAGATACCTCATAGGGATTACCATACCTTGTGTATACCTTGTTTAGGGCCTGAGCACGGCGTTGTTGGATGCCGCTCTTGTGCTAGGTTTAACAAACGCACTATTAAGAGACGGTTAGACTGTGCCAGGTTAGTGTTTGGGAAGCGTTGTAATTATAAAATGCCGTCGGATGCTCCGCCCGCTTCGTCTAAGAAGCGCAAGGACAAAACAGCGAAGCCTAGGGTTGATGAACCGGCAGTCCCGGACGTCGGTTCTTTAGAAACTCAGTGGAGCCGGAGGTTTTGCCAGGAGTTTCTTTGGAGTCTCAGGCAGAGACTTTACTGTTACAGGATGTGCCTTCTCAGGAGGTAGGCCAGGCTGAAGGGGCTTCTCAGGTAACTGTTCTTCCCTCTCTTCCCAAGGTAGTTAGAGCCTCTCCTTCTGTTGCCAAAACTTCTTTGAGAGGTAGGCCAAGTTCAGCTTCAGTGGGGGCTTCTCCTAGCATTTCAGGTTCTGTGCCTAAGAAACATATGCTTAAAATGGCAGAAGATTTGATTACTATGATTAGAGGTTCTATGCCCTCCTGATAAGAGGCCTAGGGTGGAACCGAGTTTGATAGTTTTGAACAGTGTTCAGAGGCTTCTGAGTCTTCTGGAAGATTTGCAGGAGTATCCTCCTTATTCTGATTCTGATGTGGATGATTCCACTCCTACAGCTTCTCCTCCTGAGGATTTCTCATTTTCAGAGACTCTGCATTCCATGAGGGAGCACTTTAAATGGGAAGGCCAGGATTACTCTGATTCCAGGAAAAGGCTTAGGGAATTCTTGTTTTTGCCCCAGCATAGGCCCTTAGCTATACCTCCTGTGTTGAATGTGGTGGAAGATGTATTTGCAGAGGCTTCCCTGAACCCTGATTCTTTGCCTCCTGCTCCTGTTAAACCTGATAGGTACTATAGGGTGCCTGAAGCTCATAAGTATCTTTTTAAGAGTCCTAGGGCAGACCCGGAAACTGTTTCTCAGGGACCTAAAGGTGTTAAGGCCTCTGTGGTTAAAAACCCTGTTCCCACGGATAAAGAGGCAAGGGCTTTGGATAGATGGGGAAAGAAAGTGTATACTTCTTCCACTTTAGCCATGAGGGCGTTGAATTGTCAGTTTCACATGCTTAAATATCAAAATTATCTCCTTTCACAACTGAAATCTAAGGTGGATGCTTTGGCGGAAGGTATTGAGTGTAAAGAGTTGCTGGATTTAGTTCATGTGTCTGAACAAGTGGGTAAGCATTCTTTGCAATGTGGTTTTGATGCTGTACAGGCCTCCTCGAGGGTGGCTGCCACTAGTTCTGTTCTTCGCAGGCATGCCTGGTTGAGGATCAGAATTTAGCTGAGCATGTTAAGACAAGGATTTTGGATGCTCCTTTACAGTCTGATGTGTTGTTTGGTTCGCCTGTGGAAGCAGTTTTAAAGAAAATGGAGGACAAAGCTAAGTCTATGCAAACTGTTAAAGATTTTTTGCAGGTGCAGCCACCGAAGTTTAGTAGAAATTGGCCTACTAAGGGATGGACATATCCTGCTTATGATTCACAGTCTAGGGGTAGGTCTAGACGTGGTAGGGGCAGAGCTCAAGGTTCTTTTAGGCCTAGAACAGGGAGTTCACCTGCTCAGACTTCTGGTGAGGGCAGGGGTCAGTCCTTTCGTAAACAAACCCAATGACCTGCCTTTTCAGCTGCCAGTAGGTTCTCGTCTGGCAGCTCCTTTGGGAGGAAGACTGTCTCTTTTCAAAGAAAATTGGGATTTAATCACTCAAGACAGATGGGTGTTGGATATCATTCACCACGGTTACAGGTTTTATTTCCATACATTGCCCCCTTTCAAAGGCATGCCAGACGTTCCTCCTCCACAAAGGAAAGAGGCTCACAAGCAAATTTCTCTGTTACTCCAAATAGGGGCCATTCAGCCAGTCCCTGTATCAGAAAGGGGCCTAGGATTTTATTCTCGCCTGTTCCTAGTACCAAAGAAGGGGAACACGTGGAGACCAATTTTGGATTTATCTATCCTCAACACTTATCTGGACATTCCAAAGTTCAAGATGTTGACGGTACAACAGCTTTTACCTCTGCTGGGCAAAGATCACTGGATGGTAACTTTAGATCTCAAGGAAGCTTACCTTCATGTGCCTATAAGACTAAGTTGCAGGAAGTATCTGCGTTTCGAGCTGGAAATTCTCATTATCAGTTCTCTGCATTGCCCTTTGGCTTATCTACTGCCAGAGTATTCACAAAGGTTCTGGCTCCAGTGATAGCTTACTTCAGGCTAAAAGGAATTCAAATCTATCCTTACTTGGACGACTGCCTGATTCTGGCTCAAGAAAAGGAAGACCTTCTACAGCATCTGGAATATGTTATAGCAGTGCTAAGATGCCTAGGGTATTCTGTGAACGAAATAAAGTCCAGTCTAGTACCCTCTCAAGACATGTGCTTTCTGGGTGTGAGACTGAATACAGCAGCCCAGATGGCCTTTTAACCCGGACAAACAAAAAAGTCTGTCACTTTACTTCCATCAACTATCTCATCAGTCCGTGCTGACTGCAAGGACAGTCCTTCAAGCATTAGGGTTCATGGCATCTTGTATTCTGGTGCTTCCCAATGCCAAACTGCATATGAGGAAGCTACAATGGTATCTCAAAAATGTATGGACACAGCACTGCCAGGATTTGGACACTGTCATTCAAATAATACCTTGCCTTCAAAAAGAATTTTTGTGGTGGGCTCAGGAATGTCACCTAAACAAGGGACTCTCTGTGACCCGGCCAGAGGCGAGTCAGATTTTAACGACAGATGCCTCGGACATTGCTTGGGGAGCTCATCTAAATGGAAAGTGGATACAAGACAAGTGGCCTGCCAGACTACAGCATCTACATATCAACATGAAGGAGATGTTAGCAGTCCAGTTTGCATTAATGGCTTTCAAGGAGTTACTTCTTCCAGGGCAGGTGTTGATTCTAACAGACAACACAACTGTCATGTGGTACATCAACAAGCAAGGGGGAACACATTCTTATCCTCTATGCAGGCAAGCAATGATTTTATGGGAGACTGCGCTAAGCTTGCAACTAACTGTTCAGGCAAGGTTTCTGCCGGGAGCACAGAACTCCTTAGCAGATGTGTTAAGCAGACAAATCATGGATCCCCACGAGTGGAAACTGGATCTTCATGTATTTCAGAACTTGACAGTGTCATGGGGAACTCCAGACATAGATCTGTTTGCTTCTCCACTAAACCACCAGCTGCCAAAGTTTTGCACAAAGGGGTTTCATCACACAGCTTGGAAAGTGGATGCTCTGTCTTTCAGTTGGAAAAACCTTCATGTGTATGCCTTTCCACCTCTGCCTCTTCTTCCAAAAGTGCTATTAAAAGTCAGACAAGACAAGCCAAGGATGATTTTGATAGCTCCAGATTGGCCTCGGCAACACTGGTACCCACTACTAAGGAGTCTGGTAAGGAAGCCTCCATGGCCTTTACCTTTGATTCCTCATCTGTTATCTCAGAAGGACGGTCATCTGCTCAATGTCAAGCTTCACTCTCTTCATCTAACAGCCTGGCATATTCTGTCTTGAAACACAGCAGGTCTCAACTTCCTCAACAGGTTTTAAATGTGATTATGGAAGCTAGAAGACCTAGTACAAGGAAAGTGTACGCAGAAAAATGGAAGAGATTTTTATTTTGGAGTACAGCAAAGAATTTAGAGATTTCTGAGCCTAATTTGAGTGTGGCTCTTCAATATCTTACTGAGTTATTGGACAAAGGTTTGTCCTTCTCTTCCATTAAGATTCATGCTGCAGCAATTTCAGCTCACTATGATTGTGACCCACCATTGTTTTCGCATCCTTTGTTCAAGCAGTTTCTTAGAGGGCAAAGAATATAAGACCCCCACGTGAGCTCCTACTCCTGCTTGGGATCTCAATTTTGTGTTGGAAAAACTTACTCTACAACCTTTTGAGCCTGCGGCTACTGCTGAATTGAAATACTTGTCATGGAAGACTGCTTTTCTGTTGGCTATTACTTCTGCAAGAAGGGTGTCTGAGTTGCAGGCCCTTATGGCAGTAGAGCCCTTTTGATTTTCCATAAGGATAGGGTATCATTACGTACTAATCCTTCCTTTATGCCTAAGGTGGTTTCTAGTGTGGCTTTAAACCAAACTATTCATTTGCCTACTTTTTATGCAGACCCCCAAAATAAAGGGAAAAGATTTTGCAGACTTTAGATGTACACAGGCAATTGCGTTATTATTTAAGCAGGACTAAGGATTTTAGGCAGTCTCAGCAGTTGTTTGTTTCTTTTGCTTTGAGTTCACAGGGCAAGCCTGTGTCAAAACAAACTATTTCTAGGTGGATTGGGTTTTGCATTGCATTTTGTTATTCCCATCATGGCAAGGAGATTCCAGCTGGGATTAGGCCTCATTCCACTAGGGCTACTGCCACTTCAACAGCATTTCTAAGGGGGTGGCAACTAAGGATATTTTGGAGGCAGCTACTTGGAGTTCAGTGCATACTTTCTCTAAGCATTATCACCTTCCTATCTACTCTAAGTCTAGGGCTGGTTTTGCCACAGCTGTTTTGCAAGGCATGTTGTCAGCTCCTACTTCTTTATGATTTGCCAGCCTCCCTTACCTCTGCTTTGGGATTCTACCCAATAGTAAGGACTGCAGCAATGTGGAGCGAAGAACATAGTACAGTTTTGTACCTACCATAAATGTAGATGTTCGAGGATCCACATTGCTGCAGTCCAATTTACCCTCCCTCCTATCCCTCTGTGTTTAGGGGTGGTTGTGTAGGTGAGGTTATATGCTGATATTTTTGTATATATTTTTGTATATATTGTACATATTTTTGGTGCAGGTATTTTGGGCCTTGTCTTTTTAGGGTCTTCTGACATCTGGGGCAAGAAAAGACTGAGGATATGACGTCGGTCATGCGCATTAGTACCCTGACGTACTGACGTCAGTCTAATGCGCCCTGACCGACGTCAGCCATATACTCTGGTATTCGGGCCGACTGGACAGCGGACTACCCAATAGTAAGGACTGCAGCAATGTGGATCCTCGAACATCTACATTTATGGTAGGTACAAAACTGTACTTTTTGATGCTGTACAGGCCTCCTCGAGGGTGGCTGCCACTAGTTCTGTTCTTCGCAGGCATGCCTGGTTGAGGGATCAGAATTTAGCTGAGCATGTTAAGACTAGGATTTTGGATGCTCCTTTACAGTCTGATGTGTTGTTTGGTTCGCCTGTGGAAGCAGTTTTAAAGAAAATGGAGGACAAAGCTAAGTCTATGCAAACTGTTAAAGATTTTTTGCAGGTGCAGCCACCGAAGTTTAGTAGAAATTGGCCTGCTAAGGGGTGGACATATCCTGCTTATGATTCCCAGTCTAGGGGTAGGTCTAGACGTGGTAGGGGCAGAGCTCAAGGTTCTTTTAGGCCTAGAACAGGGAGTTCACCTGCTCAGACTTCTGGTGAGGGCAGGGGTCAGTCCTTTCGTAAACAGACCCAATGACCTGCCTTTTCAGCTACCAGTAGATTCTCGTCTGGTAGCTCCTTTGGGAGGAAGACTGTCTCTTTTCAAAGGAAATTGGGATTTAATTACTCAAGACAGATGGGTGTTGGATATCATTCACCACGGTTACAGGTTTTATTTCCATACAATGCCTCCTTTCAAAGGCATGCCAGACGTTCCTCCTCCACAAAGAAAAGAGGCTCACAAGCAAATTTCTCAGTTACTCCAGATGGGGCCATTCAGCCAGTTCCTGTATCAGAAAGGGGCCTAGGATTTTATTCTCGCCTGTTCCTAGTACCAAAGAAGGGGAACACGTGGAGACCAATTTTGGATTTATCTCTCCTCAACACTTATCTGGACATTCCCAAGTTCAAGATGTTGACGTTACAACAGCTTTTACCTCTGCTGGGCAAAGATCACTGGATGGTAACTTTAGATCTCAAGGAAGCTTACCTTCATGTGCCTATAAGGCTAAGTTGCAGGAAGTATCTGCGGTTTCGAGCTGGAAATTCTCATTATCAGTTCTCTGCATTGCCCTTTGGCTTATCTACTGCGCCCAGAGTATTCACAAAGGTTCTGGCTCCAGTGATAGCTTACTTCAGGCTACAAGGAATTCAAATCTATCCTTACTTGGACGACTGCCTGATTCTGGCTCAAGAAAAGGAAGACCTTCTACAGCATCTGGAATATGTTATAGCAGTGCTAAGATGCCTAGGGTATTCTGTGAACATAATAAAGTCCAGTCTAGTACCCTCTCAAGACATGTGCTTTCTGGGTGTGAGACTGAATACAGCAGCCCAGATGGCCTTTTTAACCCCGGACAAACAAAAGAGTCTATCACTTTACTTCCATCAACTATCTCATCAGTCCGTGCTGACTGCAAGGACAGTCCTTCAAGCATTAGGGTTCATGGCATCTTGTATTCTGGTGCTTCCCAATGCCAAACTGCATATGAGGAAGCTACAATGGTATCTCAAAAATGTATGGACACAGCACTGCCAGGATTTGGACACTGTCATTCAAATAATACCTTGCCTTCAAAAAGAATTTTTGTGGTGGGCTCAGGAATGTCACCTAAACAAGGGACTCTCTGTGACCCGGCCAGAGGCGAGTCAGATTTTAACGACAGATGCCTCGGACATTGCTTGGGGAGCTCATCTAAATGGAAAGTGGATACAAGACAAGTGGCCTGCCAGACTACAGCATCTACATATCAACATGAAGGAGATGTTAGCAGTCCAGTTTGCATTAATGGCTTTCAAGGAGTTACTTCTTCCAGGGCAGGTGTTGATTCTAACAGACAACACAACTGTCATGTGATACATCAACAAGCAAGGGGGAACACATTCTTATCCTCTATGCAGGCAAGCAATGATTTTATGGGAGACTGCGCTAAGCTTGCAACTAACTCTTCAGGCAAGGTTTCTGCCGGGAGCACAGAACTCCTTAGCAGATGTGTTAAGCAGACAAATCATGGATCCCCACAGTGGAAACTGGATCTTCATGTATTTCAAAATTGACAGTGTCATGGGGAACTCCAGACATAGATCTGTTCGCTTCTCCACTAAACCACCAGCTGCCACAGTATTGCACAAAGGGGTTTCATCACACAGCTTGGAAAGTGGATGCTCTGTCTTTCAGTTGGAAAAACCTTCATGTGTATGCCTTTCCTCCTCTGCCTCTTCTTCCAAAGGTACTATTAAAGGTCAGACAAGACAGGCCAAGGATGATTTTGATAGCTCCAGATTGGCCTCGGCAACACTGGTACCCACTACTACGGAGTCTGGTAAGGAAGCCTCCATGGCCTTTACCTCTGATTCCTCATCTGTTATCTCAGAAGGACGGTCATCTGCTCAATGTCAAGCTTCACTCTCTTCATCTAACAGCCTGGCATATTCTGTCTTGAAACACAGCAGGTCTCAACTTCCTCAACAAGTTTTAAATGTGATTATGGAAGCTAGAAGACCTAGTACAAGGAAAGTGTACAGAGAAATGGAAGAGATTTTTATTTTGGAGTACAGCAAAGAATTTAGAGATTTCTGAGCCTAATTTGAGTGTGGCTCTTCAATATCTTACTGAGTTATTGGACAAAGGTTTGTCCTTCTCTTCCATTAAGATTCATGCTGCAGCAATTTCAGCTCACTATGATTGTGACCCACCATTGTTTTCGCATCCTTTGTTCAAGCAGTTTCTTAGAGGGGCAAAGAATATAAGACCCCACGAGAGCTCCTACTCCTGCTTGGGATCTCAATTTTGTGTTGGAAAAACTTACTCTACAACCTTTTGAGCCTGCGGCTACTGCTGAATTGAAATACTTGTCATGGAAGACTGCTTTTCTGTTGGCTATTACTTCTGCAAGAAGGGTGTCTGAGTTGCAGGCCCTTATGGCAGTAGAGCCCTTTTTGATTTTCCATAAGGATAGGGTATCATTACGTACTAATCCTTCCTTTATGCCTAAGGTGGTTTCTAGTGTGGCTTTAAACCAAACTATTCATTTGCCTACTTTTTATGCAGACCCCCAAAATAAAGGGGAAAAGATTTTGCACACTTTAGATGTACACAGGCAATTGCGTTATTATTTAAGCAGGACTAAGGATTTTAGGCAGTCCCAGCAGTTGTTTGTTTCTTTTGCTTTGAGTTCGCAGGGCAAGCCTGTGTCAAAACAAACTATTTCTAGGTGGATTGGCTTTTGCATTGCATTTTGTTATTCCCATCATGGCAAGGAGATTCCAGCTGGGATTAGGCCGCATTCCACTAGAGCTACTGCCACTTCAACAGCATTTCTAAGGGGGGTGGCAACTAAGGATATTTTGGAAGCAGCTACTTGGAGTTCAGTGCATACTTTCTCTAAGCATTATCACCTTCCTATCTACTCTAAGTCTAGGGCTGGTTTTGCCACAGCTGTTTTGCAAGGCATGTTGTCAGCTCCTGCTTCTTTATGATTTGCCAGCCTCCCTTACCTCTGCTTTGGGATTCTACCCAATAGTGAGGACTGCAGCAATGGGGAACGAAGAACATAGTACAGTTTTGTACCTACCATAAATGTAGATGTTCGAGGATCCCCATTGCTGCAGTCCAATTTACCCTCCCTCCTTCCCCTCTGTGTTTAGGGGTGGTTGTGTAGGTGAGGTTACATGCTGATATTTTTGTATATATTCTTGTATGTATTGCACATATTTTTGGTGCAGGTATTTTGGGCCTTGTCTTTTTAGGGTCTTCTGACATCTGGGGCAAGAAAAGACTGAGGATATGACGTCGGTCATGCGCATTAGTACCCTGACGTACTGACGTCAGTCTAATGCGCCCTGACCGACGTCAGCCATATACTCTGGTATTCGGGCCGACTGGACAGCGGACTACCCAATAGTGAGGACTGCAGCAATGGGGATCCTCGAACATCTACATTTATGGTAGGTACAAAACTGTACTTTGTGAAGCTTTGTTTCTTGTTTTGTAAAGCATTCAAGTATATGCATGTTGGTATATTGTACAGTGCAAGCATAAAATACCTGTGCGCATCGGCTTCCAGGCTTAAAGAATTTGAGTAGATTCTCCATGGCGTATGGTACACCAGTGTCATATGGCATATATGTATGTACCTGATGCCACCAAATGTAAGCATTAAACCCATTCAGCAATTATTAAACTTTGTCTTCCATAATACCATTTTTAAGGTGGGCAAAAGGCTTCCTTAACCCCTACCCAGTTGTTAAGGGGTTAGTGATTGGAGGAGTAAGCTCTGCCTTACATATACTATTACAGAAGCTACAACTAACAGAACACTAAGTACTAGAGGGCATTAAAAGTCTTATGTGGGGGAGGGGCAGTGCTCTCTGTTATGAGAATATTAATATTTCCACGCTGTAACAAAATAGAGGTGGGGTACTACTGTACCGAGTTGTAATTATTTGTGATGAGCAATTGGTAAGTCCTACTATGTACTGCATACAGAATCATGCATGCTTGTACTTATTTGTAAGATTATATACATAAACTATTTAACTGTGTTTTAGGTACAATAGAATACACTGTTGACTTTTTAAGAATAATGTTTTTGTGAAAATGCTTTAGTACATGCTTACCCAAGAAAAACTGAATATAATAAATGTGTCTTGTAGTCCATAACAAAAGATAGTGAACATTTTCTTTAAGTAGTTTTTGTTGAAATCTGAGGTGACAGACAAAGGGTCCACCCCCCAAAAACATGTCTATTCCCCTTGTTGGCCATAACATTCTCCTTTGCTGTATATGAATGGAAACAAGTAGCCAGTTCTGCAGTCCTTAGAAGGAGTTGTAACTACAATAACTCAACTTTCTGGCTTCCTTTAAGAAGTGATGTTTTGTCTGAAATGTGATATGCTTTCAGTTCCCGGAAAGTCACTTAAGGGGTTTTATAAGATTAGTATAGGATCCCTCCCTTCCTTCAGCCCCCTTGTATTGGTGGTGTTTTTATTTACTCGGATTAGTATAGGATCCCTCCCTTCCTTCAGCCCCCTTGTGGTGGTGGTGTTTTTATTTACTCAGATTAGTATAGGATCCCTCCCTTCCTTCAGCCCCCTTGTGGTGGTGGTGTTTTTATTTACTCAGATTAGTATAGGATCCCTCCCTTCCTTCAGCCCCCTCGTGGTGGTGGTGTTTTTATTTACTCAGATTAGTATAGGATCCCTCCCTTCCTTCAGCCCCCTTGTGGTGGTGGTGTTTTTATTTACTCAGATTAGTATAGGATCCCTCCCTTCCTTCAGCCCTCTTGTGGTGGTGGTGTTTTTATTTACTCAGATTTGTATAGGATCCCTCCCTCCCTTCCTTCAGCCCCCTTGTGTTGGTGGTGTTTTTATTTACTCAGATTAGTATAGGATCCCTCACTTCCTTCAGCCCCCTTGTGGAGGTGGTGTTTTTATTTACTCAGATTAGTACAGGATCTCTCCCTCCCTCCCTTCAGCCCCCTTGTGGTGGTGGTGTTTTTATTTACTCAGATTAGTATAGGATCCCTCCCTCCCTTCAGCCCCCTTGTGGTGGTGGTGTTTTTATTTACTCAGATTAAAATGAAAATAATGTTTCCGTTCTCCAAAGTGTCCTTCAGCAACAAATAAATCCAAAATGTACTAGGTAAAAACCTCAGGACACACCACGAGAAGTTCCAAAAAGGCTTTATTCAGTTGAATGCATAAAAGAATAAAAGATAAGTGCTTTCACGTGCTGAGGTGCACGCTTCTTCAGATCTGAAGAAGCGTGCACCTCAGCACGTGAAAGCGCTTATCTTTTATTCTTTTATGCATTCAACTGAATAAAGCCTTTTTGGAACTTCTCGTGGTGTGTCCTGAGGTTTTTACCTAGTACATTTACTCAGATTAGTATAGGATCCCTCCCTTCCTTCAGCCCCCTTGTGGTGGTGGTGTTTTTATTTACTCAGATTTCAGGGGATCAGTCTAGAATGTATGTCCCCGCAAAAAGGGAGAAGAGTGGTTAATAGTGACCATTTTTGAACTGGAACTCATTTCCCTTATTTGCTAGTCTGAGGGCATGAATAGGTGTTTCATTTTCACTTATGTAGTTGATATATATACTCTGAAGACTAGGGTAAGTCCAAGAGGGCATGACAGACTCAGAAGCAGGGACAGTAACTTCCCCACTCAGGGTATATTGATCAGTACTTGCCAGAAAAGAAGTAAAAAATGATGAGCTGTACTGCCTTTTAGCAATGCATCACAGTGATTAAGTGGGAAGATATCCAGTTTTGGTTTGATCTCCCCAAAAGCTGGAAAGTTGGACCACAGTGCTAGGGTACCCACTTGTGGTAATTACCCATGGATAGCTAATGGTACGGAATCAATGATTCCACTATTCCAACATCTTAACATTTTGATGAGTTTGCTCAGAATTGTGCTATCCTTGTCCTGTCTTATTTTACTTTATGTAGGGGAGCAGGTGTTTGGAATGTGACTTCTTGCTATGGGTTGTTTGCTTTCCCGGGCACTAAAATGTAGGCTTCCATGTTATGTAGCTCTGGAGTAAGTCAGTCAAAGGATTATATATACCATTCACATAATATTTTCCCAAATAGTGACAGGCCACTCCTCTCATTGCCCACTGCCAGAAGAGCACACTCAAAACTGGGCATTATTTTATCAGTTTCAAGCAGCATCTGTAGACTATGAATATGTTGATTAAAATTCCTACTGAGAACAGTGGATAGGTACAGCCAGCATTAGGGCTAAATTTATCAGGGTAGCTGTCCGAGTTCAGTCATATAATGTCTTTCAGTGTTGCATTATTAAAGTAATGATTTTAGGATCTATTTTTTTCAGTTTCCAGCTTAGGTTACAGCAGACCAAGAATAAAACAGACAATATTTAAAAATTTCAGGAATTGACCACAGCTGTAGCATACATTGAAACTAATCTCGGCCACAGGATCTTTAGTAAAAAGTCATACTCTTGAGATGCTCTTCTTAGAAGTATAGTTCTCCTTACTCATGAGGCAGGTAATTCATTATCTGCCGAAGATCCCGTGGCTGAGGTTAGTTTCACTCGGTGCTATAGCTGCAGTAAGACAGCTTTAAGGTCCTTAGGAATTTTATTTAGGTTGCGAGTATAATGCTGAAGTTTCGGAAGATCATTTTAGTTATGTGCTAAATATTCGCGTGTGTGTGTGTGCATGTGCGGCATTTAATTGTTCTTGTAATATGATTAACTGAAAATTCTAAAGTTAAGAGTTAATTTTTTTCTGCCTGGTATCAGTTGATTTCTTTAATAAAAATTTTAAGATTTGATCATAGATGTTTTGCAGGCCATTTTGAGCCTAAGCGATATCCCAAGGTTAGAATCAAACTCTACCTTGTGTATGTGAAGATATTGACCATTATGCCAGTCCCTCCCTCCCCATGATGACTGATTTGGCTTAACATTTCCAGACCTTGTGAAGTGAACATTGACTCACTGATATTCCAGAACACACCCATTGCCCCGTAGCATCAGCCATTATCAAGGGTAGTAAAAGTGTGCAGACCTTAAAACTCATTTTGGATCTTGTTCATTCTCAGCACAGCCATATTGAATGTAGTTTATATGCATTTCATTGTAGATGGAGCACTGTGTACAATTGTTCATGTTCTAGTATTTTCTGCCATGCATGTTTTTGTTTTGTTGAGTCACTGCTGAATGCTAACACAAATGTTTTATGTTCAAGTCCTTCGAAAACATCTCTGTGGAGTCTGGAGGATCTATACATGAAAGGGATGATGTACAAAGCAGAGGTAGGTTCAAAACCAGCAGTCTGTACAAGTTAGTGGTGATAGTTGTGTGTTCCCATTTGTTTAGGTGAGCAACCTTCATATCTTGTTTGGCAATTACTGTATCTCAGGGACTTCATTTTGACATATAAACTGACAAATAGTATTTGGGTCAGTAAACCTAATAGAAAACCATAGTTTATCATTATCAGCATTCAAAGAAGCAGTATTTCTCTTGCTAAATTTGAGTTCATTAACCAGTGTAAGCAAAAGCATTGTATAAAGCATTTAATTTTGCTTTCTAAAGTAACTTAACATTTTATAATGCAATTTAAAAGGCTGCTTGAAACATAAATATATTTTCTCCCTTAAGAGATTTTTTTTCTGTTGTGTTAACCTACTGAATAATATTCTAGTGTGGAACTGTACATGCTTCAGGTAACTGTTACTGCCTGCTGCTAATGGCGCACCGATCCAGCACTGTCTCTTTTAATATACTCTTAGGCACTAGTGTAGAAAGCCATCTAAGATTGTATAAGAAAGATGTAAAATGTTTAAGCTAACAAATGCAGATCTCTTGATTGCTTGACTTTGGCCATGTGGACATTCCCATGAATAATACCCAATAATTAATACCTAGTGAACACGCACAGAGGATGGCTTTGCATGAAAACTGCTCAGATTTGTCTGACCAGTGTTTGCAGAGTTTTTCATTCTGGTGTTTGGGAAAATCTTTAGAGCATTCCTCAAGAGGTAGAGTGACTGTGTGCATCCCTCCCCTCCACAAAAAACGGTCTCTAAGCTTGTATTATCTGTTTAAGTTGTGGATTACCTAACTGTAGATTTGTGACTATTGCACACAGTTTGAAGATAGCATTGTGTTTGATTCTATTTTCCTTTTCCTTGTTAATACGATTATAAAAGAAAAGGAAGTCTCCTAAGATGCAGCTAAAGCTGAAAGCAAGTAAAAAGTTTTACTAGAGCCTGTGTATTTTTGCAGCTACTGAGCATGTATGTAGCTTTCTGCTTGGCACGCTTTCACAGTAAGAGATTGGGATGGACAAAGGGGGACAGTAATACCTTCTTATCTAATGAGATAAGACCAGGGACAAGGGCCTTCCAGCTGTATGCAGCTTTGCTTAATCTTGACAGTTATTTTAATGATGTATGCTTGCTTAATGTTATCTTTATTATGCTGTTTGATAACTAGGAGTGACTACAAAGACACCCGTACTTCCTTTTCAGGGCTGGCCTGGCAGTATAAAGAAGTTTACTAGCATGTTCAGGGTCACACAGTGTGCATGTGGGGACTAATGGCCTTCAGGATGCTGAACTTTGTTTTGGAGGCTTTTAGTGTGCATTTATAAACTTTCATAAATCATTCTCATGGCATTTTTTTCAGAACATATTGAAACAGAAAGTTAACATACATCCTGATGTCTTAAGATATTGTTTTTCATTTAACATTTGTTTGTATTGTATCAAACTCATGCATGGCCCTGCTTTTTGAAATAAGTTAGTCCCATTATTACTCACCAAAAAATGCCATTTCTTTGTAAATGTTTACAACTATTAGCACACTTCAGTATTGGTATTAGGCTAAAGGATTTTATTGTAAGTCACTTTTTATTAAATACTTTCAGATGAGGAAGTGTACTATCTAAATACAGTTTTGTTATAATAATTCTGATTTTTTTATAACTTAAAATATTGTACTATATTTAAGTGTGGTAACCCACTGCAAGATGGATAGGGAGGTGGGTCTTCACAGACTAAATGGAGCCCACTTGGGTTTTGCTGTTACTTATTAAAAGCTTGAAAGTGGGAACATTAGAGTACTTCTTGAGTCCAGTCTAACTGCGTAGGGATTAAAGCAAATATACAAGTTTGTATTCAGGAAGTGAAAAGAGCTTCGGAGCTGAAATACTTTTTTTTTTTATGATGTATGGCTGATGCTTTTTCAGAAGGCTGTTAGAAATCAGACTGCCTTTAAACCTTGAATGACTAATATTCACAACATTGTCTGCATATAGTAGCTTAATTTTGCTGCTTGTTTGTTTTTCCTGAATTACTTTTAGGTTATTGATGCAAGGGTAGTGTTGTTGCTTTTATCAAGTTGGTGTAATTGGTTTAGTGGACTTTAAAAAGTAGGTAAGTGTGCCAAGCATACCTCTCAGTCTGTTAATGTAAGAAATCTGGATAAAGCCAAATGTAATGGGGGACAAAGACTCAAAATTAGGGACATTTTCTAAATATTGCAGTTATCAACTTGAAAGTTGATAGAATAATAGAATTTGCATTGCCTGCATTTTCTGACGGATAAGAATTCTGAAACTCAAATGTCTGTCACTATCTGTTGACTTCAGTCCTTAATGATTTGTCCAAAAGCCAAAAATTTTATGATGAACAACCCAGAAATATGAGGCAAAAACCTTGTTGAGAGGTATAATGCCAAAGTTTGTTTAGGTGTCCATTGCTGAAACATACTGGGCTAAAATTCAGATTGATTGTCTTGCTGTTTAATACTGCTTTTTGTGAAAAAGGTTTGCATTTAAAAAAGTAAAATATCTGACTTGCTTTCCAATCAACATAGTTTTAAATAGCAATCATAGGGTTTACAACCGGCTGCGGTGGTGCAACGGTTAGCATTGCCGCCTCACAGCAAGAGGCTCTCCGGTTCGATCCTTGGCTGGGGTGCCTTCTGTGCGGAGTCTGCCTGTCCTCCCTGTGGTCACGTGGGTTTCCTCTGTGTGCTCTGGTTTCCTCCTGCATCCCAAAGACATGCGGTAGGTGGATTGGACACTCTAAATTGGCACTAGGTGTAAGTGTGTGTGTGTGTGTGTGTATGTGTGTGTGTGTGTGTGCACTTTCTGTGGAAGGTTGGTTGCCGGGCTCTCGACTCGACACCGTAAAACTCCACTGCCAATCATGAGCGGACAGCTGATCCACTGTGGCGACCCCTAACCGGGAAAAAGCCGAAAGAAGAAGGGTTTACAACACAGAATGAGCCCAGGATTGTAATTATCTTGCCATTATGTACCTTCTCAGGCCACCTTTACCTTCAGGAGGCTAAAACAAGTCATGGCCACACTGAGTTTGCAAATGTCAACTCAGTCTTCAAGGTGCCCTGTAAAGAAGGGAGTGTATCTTTCTTTGTTTTGTATGTAATAGGCAATTATTCCAAAGATAGGAGAAGTATTAAGTAATAAATCTGTCTCTCTAGCATGTATTTAATTGTTAATGGACATTCAAGTCTTTCCTTTCCTTTGTTTTTTTTTTTTTTTAGGTGTAGAACCTCATGAAGATTTGGGTTCTGAACAGAGTAATCTATCAAGGCGAGACTTTACACTATGTGATTCCTTAAACCTTTTGTATTAGAGGCAACATGGAATATATGCAAATGACCCTTTAAGGGCATCAGGTGTTTCGTGTATATGGCATTTCTGAATGTCTATGACCTTTTTCTTTTTAAGTCTATTTATGGACAAATTCAGGCCAATAAAGCCAAACCCCACTAGTTGTGGACATGCATGTTTCAGTCTAGTGGAAAGTCTAAACTTGCTAGATTTTTCTTTTGGTTTTTACTGATTGGTTCTGTGTGACCTTTTTACTCATTGTTTTAGTTTGTTGGTTGGGATATTTTGCAGACACCCTAATGGTTATGGATATCAGCTAGGTACGACAACCCTACGTTTCTAAAGGTTAGCCATACTTTCCACTTATGCTGTCCTGATGATGCCATAAGAAGGCTGAAACATGCATGTTCGCAGCTAGTGGGGTTTGACTTTATTGGCCCGAATGTGTCCATAAATAGACTTAAAAAGAAAAACATTGGCCATTTAGAATTGCCATATAGCTGAAATACCTGATGTCCTTTAAAGGGTCATTTGCATATATCCCATGTTGCCCCTAATACAAGAGGTTTAAGGAATCGCACAGTGGAAAGTATAGCCTTGTTAGATTTTTTTTTTTGTTTTGTTTTTTTTTTTTTTGTTTTTTACTGATTCTGTGTGACCTTTTTACTCATTGTTTTAGGTTCTCAACAGAATGGAATGATGGATATAAATGAATGTGCAGGAGTCTGTAAAATACAAGTTATATAAGGATACTGCTTCAAATCTGGCTTGATAGCTGAAGATCTTTAGTGAGGAACCTCTGGGCTCACAATAGTGGAGTGACGTGTTTGGATAAGTACTGAAAAGTCTGTTATACTCTATAACTGGTCTGGTCATGGCAGATTATAAGGAAATAACATGTTTGGATCTTTGTGAGATACTTTTTAGTTATTAATTAGACTAGACAGAAGAATTTGGTGACTTCTCTTGTTATACAAAGGAGAGGGGGTTGTGTACAAAAGTGCCAAGTCTTTGGTGAGCCATGTTTGAAGTAGGGGGTTTTCTGTACTATAAGTTGTTGTCAAGATTTGTTACTTCAGGTGACATGTTGTTATACTCATTTTTGTGTAAGCATTGATTTGTATGGTTTAGCCCTTGGTGTAGTAACTCATTGTTGGATGCTCAGTGACCACTTACACTGAGAGGAGGCTGAGAGGAGTTCAGCCCCCGGTGTAAGTCTTTTTATAGAGAGACCTTATATGAAAGTAAGTCACTTACACTGAGGGCAGCTTTTGGAGTCTGGCTGTCTAGTTCTGTAGTTCCTGGGATAAAGTTTTACATTAACTAGTTAACACAAGTTTGGCTATCTAGATTAACTTTAGTTGAAAACTCTCTCTTCTTCTTTTGCGCTCTTCTTTCATAGAATATCTTCGAGCTGAAGAAGTTGATAACATGTTGCTCCGAAATGACTGTGGGATAGATGCTGCACTAGCATATGCAAAAGCATGGTCAAAGTATACCAAAGATATCCTGGCATGGTTGGAGAAAAGGCTCAGCTTGGGTATGTAGCTCATCCAGTGTGCCTTTAACAGTATACATTTACTTGGGACAATTGCTATAGCTTGCTTCTAATACAAGTTTATTTTTCTCATGTGTGAATATGGCCTGCCAATTCCTTAAACTTGTGTTTGTTTTACACTTTTGCTGTTTATTTTGTAAGAGAGAGTGAGTTTTTTTCTGAGGTTGCACATTCGTTGAATGTCTGCCTGGGGCTGCTTATTGAGGCAGTAAGAAATCAATGTAAAATGTATGTAGAATGTGAAT
Organism: Protopterus annectens; assembly: GCF_019279795.1. Taxonomy (NCBI): domain Eukaryota; kingdom Metazoa; phylum Chordata; order Ceratodontiformes; family Protopteridae; genus Protopterus; species Protopterus annectens. The sequence goes on along the minus strand of NC_056744.1, from coordinate 896,189,233 downwards.
GATATTTGTAGTGCAAGTGCTGCTAATCAAGTTTTTTTTTTTAATTCTTCAGAAGTGGAATGTGCAAAAAACTTCGCAAAAATGGCTGAATCTGCAAAAAGCATAGCAGGACAACAGGTCAGTGTTCAGTGCAGAAAGACTACATTTTTGGTTTTAAAATGCATATCTTTTCTGTCAACACAGTTGATAAGGCTCGCAAGATCTTGGACACAGGCCACTGAACAGTATATGTTTTCTTAAGTAAAATTCAGTACAGATATCGGAGTAGTCATTTTACTAATCTTGATATGTATACAAATTGCTTTCTTGTGTAATATTTGGTTTTCATTTGTTCTCAGTATGTTTTCATTACCACTTTGTTCTGTCTTCATTTCTACTAATAAACATTATGGAATCTTAATATTTTAATATTTCTCAATTTATTTTTTCTTCCTTAACACTTGCCATCTAATAAAAGTTCAGATACTCACTTTCCATTTATAGCCCCCCCCTCCCCCATATGACCACCTCATCTCCCTGTAGATAGGTTTAGAACCAAGATTATCAGGGAGCACACCACAGTTGTATGAGATTGATTCCCCCTCCTTTATTTTTATGAACTATATTTTCCATGCTCCTCCCCGACCACCACTGCTAGGAAACATTGTAAAGTCACTAGATTGTCATCACCATCAGTAAGGGGAACATACCTCTCAACCTCTCAGTGCAAGAAATCTGGACAAAGCCAGAAAGAATGGGGGGGGGACAAAGCCCCAAAAATAGGGACAGAATTAAATTTTTTCTCATACAAACTTAGAGTTGCTAGAATAACAAGTTTTGAAATATTATGTATTTTCTGATGGATATAAAGTCTGAAACTCAAGTATCTGTCATTATTTAGTAACTTCAGTCTTCAATAATTTGTCAGAAAGCCACAACTTTTATGAGGAACAGTCCAAAAATATGAGGCAAAAATCTGGACATTCTCCGAAAATCTGTACGGCTAAGAGGTATGAAAGGGAGTAGCTGCTGTGAAACTTTGCCACCTCCTTGCAGGTTCTCAGATGACATAGTGCTAATTAAAAATGATGAGATCGTTTTCCTCTGTTCCAGCAGACTGCCTCCTGCAGTATCTGATCTGGTCTAGCACTAGATGGGCTGGACATTGCTTATTTAGATGAGAGGAAAAAGGGGACAAGGAGATGGTTAATTTGATAGCTTTTTTTGTCTCGTATTCCATGCTTGTGAGAGAGGCTAAGTAAATTTACTCTAGAAACTATGGGAATAAAGAGATGATGTGCTACTGGGGTTTTGTACATTTATTTCTTTAATTTTTAAAGGGGGGTGATTTGTTCTCCCCACTCTTGTCTCTTTGATATGTGAGGTATATTCCGGCTAAAGGCCAGTACCTTACTAAGTTTGCTTAACCCTGTAAGAAAACCTTTCATTTGCTCTCCACCTGTAGCCTCCCTTACCTATTGCCCAGCGATTTTTCAGAAATCTTTTTATTTACTTTATATAAACAGAACAACACATGATAGCAAATAATCATGAAACATTCAGGTGTGTTTAAGGTGTGAGGCAGTGTAAAGAGTTAAGAAAACTATTCTTTTTGTTAGGATTGATTTACCATAGTGAAAGTAAAGATGGAGTTTATTGATCTTGTTTAAAGCAAATGTGCAATGCGTGTGTGTGTTTGTGTGTAGTTATAATTTACAATTTAGGTAAGTTATATGCATGCAAAACACAACATTATTCATGAAGTGGTTATCGTTGCTCTTAAATTCTTTACATATCATGATCTAGGAGCTTATGTAATGTCATATACAGTTATAAACAGCACTGCAATTACATATTCCAGCACCACACATCAAACCAGTCTGTATAGTACTATCAGCACAATTTTACTAGAGTTCTCAACAGTTTGTGAAATGCCAAGTCTTCCTAACAATATTGATAATGTTTTTCCTTCATTCTGAATTTAATAGTTATTTGAATTGTTTGGTGTTACTCAAAAACATTCTAAAATGCCCTCTAATTTTTGATAAAGTACATCTCTCTCAGCTCCTGCAAATCAACTTTTAAAGATCTGGACACTAATCAACTTTAAAGGCATCAAGCTAGTAGTCTGAATCTTCATAATGACATACTTCAGATTCAGTGCCACACTGTGTTATAATTTCAAAAGTAGCCGGACACAGTACATGAGAAACTGAAATTAAGTACAACTGTTATTGTTTGCAATTCAAAAAACTGGATATGTAAGCATAATGTTGGCACAGTCAGAAATCAGTATACATTTACAACAGTAGCTCTTTAAATTCCACGGCAAAATGTTAGATGTAGTCTTGTCTTATTTGAATTTTGCTAATTTTGTTTTCAGTAAGAGTTGCTGTTCCACAGCATTTTCAGATATCTGCCCATGCAGCAGGACTAACTTCCACTGTTGTATGTCCACGATATGTGGCATTACATTTTGTATGTTTACCCAGTAATTGTATTTAGAGTATCATGATCAGGTCTCCAGCCGTAACCCACTAACTGAGAATGGGACACAGAAGGCAGGAAATTCACTTTAAAAGCAAAGCATAAGAGGTGAATCTTAGCATCTGTATGAAGAGCACATTATCAGTAGGCTTTTTTGGCAGTAGGAGGACAAGAAACTAAAGCTTAGGACTTCTGCTGGCCATTCCGACCCAGGTATCTCCATTGTTGCTCTGAGTAGTCTTTATACTGTCCAGTTTCTGCAGCTGCTTCCTCTGTTTTGTTTTTTAAACACCTTTATTGAATTGTTTGTGACACAGACAAACTTGCATTTATATAAAAGTAATCAAACTGTATTAACAAGTTCACATTTACAAACATTGTACATCACCCGTATTGTTAAATGTCATACAGTCAAAGCAATATTGTCCCGGTCCCCTTCAGTAACACAAATCACACCAAATGACATTTGACGACCTTTATTAAATTTCCATTACATAGCTTTGATCACCAACTTTATTAATTACAGCTATTCATGATATAATTGATTCTAAATACAGCATGACATCCTTGTAATGTTAATCAGGGCAGCATACTTACTCACCCTGCCCCAGTAAGCAGCGTCCATACCTCTACTCACTTACTTTACTTATGAAGCAGCGTTCCATCTCACTTCATAGACCATTCATTGTAATGTTAATCAGGGCAGCATACCTACTCACCCTGCCCAACAAGCAGGGTCCATACCTCTGCTCGCTTACTTTACTTATGAAGCAGCATCCCAAACTCACTTCATACACCATCCATTGAATTACCTTCCACCAAGTAAGCACCATCCTTACCGCAACTTGCTTATCTATTCAGCAAGCTTCCTCCAACTACTCATTTCCTTTCCCCAGATCCTTGAAATGAACATCCAAACATCAGAGGGGAAACAGAAGAGGGCAAGCCCTATCCCTCTTCTCTGTCAACCAGCCTGACCAGGCTGTTCCCCTTCTCTTCTACCCAAAATTGTTCAATCCACTTCCTATAAAGGGAAGGGTCAAGCCAAACATCATTTGGTGTACCCATCATCTGTAAAGCACCTTAGAATCCCATCATAAACCCCTTTGCCATGCCATCAGTGAAACACACCCTAATGAAACTAAATAAAGTAGGATTACCATGACCTCATTGTAACACTGGAACATCTACACCAAGAGAACACGTACTCTTTAGCCCGCTGCCTTCAAAGCTGAAATCATGGCTCAACCTGAATGTATTAACAGCCTATAACCACAACAAAACCACAAACTATAACCCCTTGAACTCAGGACTGCACCCAATCAAACAACTACTAGCAAGTCTCACATCCAAGACCCTGTTAACCGTAGCATATCACCTTAGCCCACCCACTACCCAGTTCTATATGTGCAACAACTCCATTACCGTAGGGAACAGTCTAACTCCAACGTTAATGTCCTACCTTAGCTGGCAAAAAATAAATAAGTAAAAAAAAAAAAAAGAAAATGACACCCCTTGACCTAGTTCCCAAAAACCCGCCTAGGCTCAGCAACGAAATAGTCTACATACCCAGCCATAAACACCCCCAATTCCCTCATTACCAAACCATTCTTAACCCCTGTTTGGCCCTGGCCTTTCCCCTGGAGAGCTCTTTCCTTATATTACCTATACCACTAGTAGGCAATTAAGCCCTGTCCTACCACAGCCTTATCCTGCAACCAAGCTTCCTTTAAACCTTCCAACTCCCCTGTAACAACGCACCCAGTTTTAAAACTACCCCACCAACCGCCTACCTACCATACTTCTTAAAACTCTACTTACAAACTTGACCCAAACACCAAGTGAAATGATCCTTGTGGTATTCTGTAAAGCCTTAACCTGTTATGTACCATTAGTGCTACCTACTCAAGGAACAAATGTGTCACCCCAAAGACACCACCCGTTAGGAACAAACACCAGCATCCTATCAAACACCTCATTGGCCCTTCCCCCAAATACTGTTTAACAACCGAATGAGTAAATACAACCATCCCACAGTTCTAAGAAAGCAAGGGTTGAACTTCACTGGCTTGCAAGAGCCATGGGGCTTAAGCCTGATAAGTCCTGTGCTCCTATGAATGTCGTGACTCTACTCATCCCCACACTACCCATAAACCGTCCCCAACCCTTTCCCCTTTGGCCCCACCCACCAACCTCTTCCTTACTTGCCCCCATACCAATGCAATAATCAGCTCCCACTAATTGAACACAGAGCTCTAATATACCTTAATAAGGTGATTACCCAGACCCACCTTGTGCCCCATTCTGGTGGCAAAACATCTGTCCTATCAAAACTTTATCTTTCAAATCCCCTTTCCAAGCCACTGCATGATGCCTTCTGTCCTTCACGAATTTCAGTCAGTAACTGTTGCCACCTTGTGCTCCCCATGTGTAACCTCTTCGCTCGCCACTGCTTCCATCATCTGCAAATTCCTTGTGTATCGCCACCACTGGTACCTGACACACCAACATCTACAAAGAAAAGGACAAGCGTAAATCCTCTAGTATGTGAAGAGAAGGCTCTACCTTATACCCACCTATTCCAAATTATAGCATCAGCGTTCCAAAACCCCCCATCTATTCCAAGTTATAGCAGCAGTGTTCCAAAACCCCATCTGTAAGAAAGAAAAGACATATAAATCATCTGAAATACATAACACACATTCCAAGACATCTTCAAAGACTACCTATCCTGCCAACCTGGGAAGGAATGTACCACTGCCACACAAATCTATGACAAAGCAGCCATAATTGAAGCTATACTTCCAATGACCCTATCAAGTACCCAATATAAATTTAACAACCAGTCGAGTATGTTAAAACTAAACCCCACATGAAGGGACCCATCAAAATCCACAACCCTGATAACCTTGCAATTCCATACCACGTCAATTAGCGCACTGTATAAGCCAAGCCAACTTATATTGTAACACCATCTGCCTAGCTCTTGACCTTCCATCTCCAAATGAGGCACACAAACCAACATAATGTGGAACAATTGGACAAAATGCAGCAAACCTAATAATAGCTTACTAGCAGCTGACAAAATACAGTTGGGTATTAAAATATTCCTCCTACAAACGTAAAAGGTTGATAAAACAGATTTGTGGTAGCATAGATATTCAGAATGGTATAAAGTCAGCAACTCAAATGTCTGTCATTATTTCTGACTACAGTCTTAATACTTTGCCATAACTTGTCAGAAGCCACCGTTCTAAGAAAAGATAAAAGGGGGGGGTGAACAAAATGTGCAGCAAAATCTGAACATCGTGTGAAAATCTGTACCACTGAGAGGTATGTATGTCCTCCTAGCGCAGCAGACAACGGCTGATTCACTGACCCAGTATCCTCGGCTCTAACCACACCCTCCCCCACAGCCATTACCACAGGAATGCACTTGCAGACTGTGAACAAACACCCCCTCCTTAGAAACATTCCAGTCACCAAGCGCAGGAACTGACTACTCCACCACCAAATGATCTACCAAGCACCCCAAATTTATGAGAATCAGATCAAAATTTAAGGCTCTCTCTCTCTCTCTCTATATGGAGAACATTGATATCTGTGCAGTGACAGAAACCTGGTTTAAGGCTCCAGAGAGCACCGCAGCACTACCAGGTTATACCTCATATCATGCTTTTTGGCCCCAAAACTCGGACCACACCACAAAAGGAGGGGGAGTATCCATATTCATCAAAGATAACCACACCTCCAGGTTAGTGGCGTTGCATGAAGCATTGGAGACCATCCATGTGCAACTAAGTGGGAAAAACTGCCTTTCAGTTTGTAGCATGTTAGACCACCCTCTCAAAGTCAGGAATCCCACTCTGCTTTCCTGAGAACACTGGAGAATATGAAGATCTCTCCAAACACCATTATATTGGGTGACTTCAACTACCCAAACATAGACTGGGAGCATTACTCAAGCCCATACACCCTAGCCCAAAGGTTCCTAGAATTTATAAACTCAAATGCTATGGAACAACTAGTCACCACTCCCACAAGAGGGGAAAACATACTGGACCTGGTCATCACCAACATGGGGACTCTATGCTCCATACCAGAGGTAAGATCGGACCATAAATTAATCTCACTGGATATCCACATCCCGAACCCACCCCCAGCCCAGAAAACCACAGTGAACCGAGGTGGAATCCTTCAAGGCCCCTGGGTCAGTGGAAACTATGGCCCAAACTACAGAATCCTTTATAAACGCATTCTGTGGACACCTCCAGGAATGCATGGACCATGCTATCCCAAACAAAACCAAGACCCAATCTTCCAAAGGCAGGCATCCAGTCTGGTGTACCCCAGCCATAAATAAGCTGTACAACAGAAGGAGGAAGCTACTACATGATAGAGCAAAATCCCTAAAAGGGAAGGCATCTCTGATCAGTACCAGCAAAAAACTACGATCCCTCATAAAATCCTCCAAGGCCAGCTTCGAGAGAAAAATTGCACAGGACACTAAAGATAATCACAAGGCCTTCTTTAGTTATGTTAGGAACCTGGGTGGCAACTCCCAGATATGCTCAGAGTTGATCCAGAATGACAGAAAATACACTGAACCCACAGACATTGCCAATATCCTGGCAGATAGATTCAGTGCAAACCCCCCCCTCCCCCCAAAAGAGCAAATATCTATTCCAGTAGAGTGCTGCCCCCTTAACATCTCAGATGCTCAGGTGAAAGCCGCCCTCTCTAAAGCAAAAATCACAGCATCAATGGGACCAGACAGTGTCCCGGGTTGCATCCTACATGAACTCCAAGAAGAGCTAAACCTTCACGTAAAGCTGCTGTTCAATCTCAGCCTTACTTCAGGATATGTACCCAAAGAATGGCGTACAGCAACAGTCGTCCCACTCCACAAAGGTGGTGCCTGTACAGACCCTGGAAACTATCGCCCCATAATCCTGACTAGCCTGGTCTGCAAAGCTATGGAGAGGATCATCATGGAACTCATAAACAAATATATTGGGGACCTACAGACACCGGATCCTACCCAATTCAGATTTTTTAAGGGCAGATCCTGCCTCTTGAACCTGGTCGACTTCTTTGAAACAGTCACCAAGGCCATTGATGAAGGGAAGGTAGTCCACACTGCCTACCTGGACCTCGCAAAAGCCTTCGACACAATACCCCACTCGGGCGTCATAGATAAGCTCTCCAGCTTGAATATAAACCCCTATGTCATAAGATGGATTGCAAACTGGCTCAAGGACAGAACCCACATGGTCAGAATTGCCTGAGCCATGTCAGACTCAAAACCGGTTACAAGTGGCGTCCCACAAGGCTCAGTCCTGGGACCTCTCTTGTTCGGTATATAGTTTTCTGAGGTACAGCCTAAAACGGGAGGACTGTGGCTGACCAAGTTTGCAGATGACTGCAAACTGGGCACCATAATTGACTCTCCAGCTGACACAAGCATCCTCCAAAAGGGTCTCACAGAGATGGATAACTGGTGCCAGAGCCACGGCCTAAAGCTAAACGCCAAAAAGTGTATAGTCATACCCTTTGGCAAAAATAACGTGCCCACAAATTGCCACATAGGTGGTAATCCATTAAGTACGGAAGAAGTAATTAGGGACCTGGGGACCCAAGTTGATAGCAATCTCTCCTTTGACAACCACATTGCCAAAGTGGTTAGAAAGACCTTCTATATAGCCCACCTAATCATGAAAGGATTCACATCTAGATCAAGGGAGGTCATAGTGCCCCTTTATTCATCCCTGATCAGGCCCATAATAGAATACAATGCCCCATTTGGGATGTACCTTAACCGACACCTGCAGCAACTAGAAAGACCCCAAAAGTACCTCACAAAGAGGATCAAGGGACTCAAACAGATGCCATATGCTGCTCAGTTAAAGAAATTCCAGCTCTACTCAGTTGCATACCGCCTACTTAGAGGCAATCTATGCCTGACGTATAAAGCTATGTCCAACTTGGAACTAATGGACATGCTCCACCTCAGAAAATCCAAATCCCTTAGAGCTACGTGCTCGAGGGACTTGAACCTCAGCACAGCAATAAATAGGGCATGCTGGAGGGATAGATTCATAACCCAGAGGCTCCCTTCACTATGGAATAGAATCCCGGGCCATGTTAGGCAGAGCCCCTCACTGACTGTCTTCAAGAGGAATCTTGACGAGTGGATGGGATTTCGTAGGTTTACCCTGGGGATTACGTCTGTGTCACTACTAGACAGAGGCCCAGTAAACTAACCTAAAAAAGGGCACAGTAAACTCAATTCAAAGGGTGGCGAAAGCCAAACACACTCTGGCTAGGCTTGTAAATGCCCTAGGGCAGATAGCCTAGTATGAACCTATATATATATATATATATATATATATATATATATATATATATATATATATATATATATATATATATATATATATGTATGTATATATATATATATATATATATATAGATAGATATAGATATATCATTATATAGATATAGATATGTATATATATATATATATATATATATATAGATATATATAGATATATATATATATATACATATATATATATATATATATAGATAGATATATATATATATATATATATATATATATATATATATATATATATATATATATATATACATATATATATATATATATATATATATATATATATTTTTTTTTTTTTTTTTTTTTTGTATCCATATTGCATAGATGCTACAGATTTGAATTTAGTATATTTTGTTAAACAGGTATGAGATAAAATTCCCTGGACATGGGCTACCTGAGATTTTACCTACTCTAAGAATCTTTGTCCTTATCTACCCCTCAGAGGCACTCCTAATCTGTCAGGTTATTCATATAAATATAATAAGTTAATTATCGCAGTTATGAAGCACAAGAATCATTTTAGTCAAAGCAGCCTTAGTGAACCACGAACGACACCAGCAGCGCCATATTTAGACGGCCCCACATCCGCACCACCCAGCCCACTATATAAATTTATGGACATTTTGTTGGGAATATTTGTAATAATCACAGCACTGAGTATAGTTTCAAGGTCTTGACAAGGTCTGTTTAGGCAATATTAACCATAACGCTTAGCCATTATTCCAGTAATATTTCAAAGAACTCATCCTGGTTGAAAAGATGTAATTTGCCTTTACAAATCTGAATTGGTGTGTGTCAGTGGATGTAAGGTAATCTACCTAACTAGGTATTGCTTCAGCTATAAAATATTCTATAAACTTACAACTAATACTAGTGAGACTAACATCACTGTAATTCTCAGGCTAAGTAGAAGTTTTCTGTAAGGGCCCCTCATCAGTTCTATTTCTATTCAAGGTCCTAGGATTGTGCTTAAATTTTTAGTGTGTCAGGGCAATGAAGCTGCCATTTGTTTATTAACATAGTTGAATTTTATTTGAGAGTGATTTAGGCATCTTATTAAAGGATGCCCTTCTAATGACTGTGGGGCTTGAATATTTATAATTTTTGTGTTTAATTTATAATTTGTCTCTGTCTCTTTGCTTGAGGTTTAACTTTCAGGTCATGCATCAATTACAAACACCTCCCAGCCTGCAAATGAACCCAACACGGGAACGCCACTCAATCCCTTCACCACCAATGACCATTCTCCTAGCCTGCGAAAACACACGACAACCAGCCAGACAAGAGGCCCAATGCCACAAGCTGTCTCACACCGCAAACTCCTCCCACCAACAAAGTTCAACCCAATGCCATAGATATAGTAACTGCTACCTGCGGGTGCCCCAAAGCCCTTGAGACTTCCCAAATGCTTGGAAGCAAACCTCTGAACCTCTCAACACAACAGAAACAAAGCCTTGTACATAGGCAAACACATCTCCGGACTTTCCGATTAAAAGCTTCAAAGCTGACATACAAGTGCTACAACCCAGATGGGCATAATCTCTAAAACTACAATGTCCTTTCTCATTTCTTCCTGCTTGCTGAGAACCATGGACCATTGAAATATACCTCTATGCTAATTGGATACCCAGTCCTCTTGACAGAAAATATAGCTGATAAACTCCTCCAATAAAAAGTTAGAATCTAAACAAAAGTCACCTTTTTCTGACACCATGATGCTTTGTACAACCACCCCCAGCAAATTCCTAGTGATCTAGTAAAAGCACTGACTGGAATGATATCTCTGCAAGCAAAAGTGAATAGTACTGCGAGTCTCAGTCATGGCCGTTAACGGTCAGATCCAAGCACCCGCAAACAGCTCTCCTGATAGCATCAATGCTCACCCTGCCCCTGTGTTTCAAAATTTTGCCACTGTTCCTCCTATGAACAAACTGAAATAAATAATTGGGTCCTCTTGACAGAAAGTATAGCCATTATCTCCAGTAGAAAATTTTAGCCTCAAGAAAAAAAGGGAATGCGCCGTGAACGTCAATCACAATTGTTGACGGCCAAATCCATATACCTGCAAAACAGCTATCTTGCCAGCAGCAATGCTCACCCTGCCCAATGCAGCTCTAGTCTTCCAACCAGGGTTGAGTATGGGTGTGGAAGGGGATAATGATCTTTACGGCTCAAATGAAGGTGCATTCACAGAAGGATCTATGAACATCACTCAGCTCGTGAAAAACTAGTTGCGGCTTGGAGGGAACTACACCACCCAGGGAATGCAATGGAACCCAGTAATGACTACTTTGCCAGGTAAGGGACTAAAAAAAACAAGAATCATGCTGCATACTAGAAGAATAAAGCCCTACCAAGCCTCCACCTTCCAGCTAGCTGACGTATCCCTGTAAGCACGTTTATCAACATACGAATGTGAACACTTTTTTTTTTTTTTTTGTAATATATATATTCTGTGGTACTCACTATTATACTTCTACTACCGAGCTCCTTCCTAGAATACGAGTACCAAATTACAAATTTACTCACTTCACTGCCCAAAGTACTCAACCCTGGCCATCCCACATTTGAATCCTGACCAACTAGGAAAGCAGAAGACAGAAATAAAGAATTATACCTACTTCCCTGCACATAATTCTTAACCCACGACCTACCTGGTCTCTTAGTACTAAAGGTCGTCATGGATGTAAACATGCACTTAGCAAGTTCACACCAAAATGTGATTGCTTAACCCAACTACACTAGACTAAACCTCTTAAGCAGGAGCGGCCTTAGGTCAACTGGTGCCTTAGGCAAAAGGGCTCCACGGTGCCCCCCCACATCACCCAGATGCTCCATCCTGGTCTACCTACACCAAGTAAATACTGGAAAAGCGCCCCTGCTGCACCCTAACCCTAGGCAGCTGCCTAGTTGGCATATGCCTAAGGCCGGCTATGCTCTTAAGCCCCTCCCCATCATTATCTCATCTCCTCCCAACCATCCCTGCGTCCACCTAACCCTTTCACCTCCCCAACCAACTTAATTCCTCCTAATATTAACCTACCCCCCCATGGAGATGTCCCAGGACAACTTAGTTTGTTGTCAAACTTCATTTATATAAACTGTTCAGTTTCTGCCTTCTCTTAAACCTCATTCCTCTTCCAAAACATTTTTCTGCATGCATTGTTCACACAGTTTCCATTTTTTCTAAGTGACTTACTCCTACCCTTTTCTAAAGAACCCACCTTTTGTTCCTTTATCTCTGTTACAATATTCACTACTTAAAGTATAGTTGGTTTAGATTTTGATTTCCATTTTCTAGGAATTGCTTTTTTTGTGGCCACCAAAATTAAACTTATTACGGCCTTACTTTGTCTAGGCAGCTCAGATCCTGTATCTGAGCTAAAAAAAACATTTCCTTAGTTACACTTATTTTCTCAGCCAGTATTCCTGACTGAGTACTATGTAGGGAATTTTTAAAGTGTGCCAACTAAATAGTCTCCGAAAGCATATACTCCTAGCTACTTCTTTCTTCCCCATTACACCTCCAACATTTGCATCTACCTGAGGAAATATTCTTTGGCGTCTGCTTGGGGTATAAGAGTATGCTGCCAGGCAAAAATCCTAAATCGTCTACATTTTGTTGCATATTTGTGAGCCATAAATATGTCCTCTCGTTTCTTTGTGAATTGCAACATCTAATCTCTCTTCCCAAGCTTTTCTGACCTCTTCTGATTGATTTCTATAGATGGCCTTCTCTTCCCATGTTGCAGTATTCATAACATGAAGGATTCCCTGCCTAGGTGACCTGAACGTCTGGCCAGTGTACAAAACACTGTACTACTGCAGGGTACTTGGGATGTCACATGAAGGCAGCAAGGAGCGTATGCCATAAAAGTGATGTTCTCACATGCCATCCTCAGAACTTCTCTGCTACCAGTCCGAACTCTATCTTCTCATATTCGTCTGATTGCCGCATGGTTACTGTTTCAGATAAGTGCCTTGTTGGGGATTTTTCTTGTTTTCATATTTTACTACTACATATCTTTTGAAATTCACGTCATCCAAGAAAGGCAAGTGCCATTGTGGAAGACTGATTCCACACAAAGATAACCTTGACCAGTGTCTATTTGTCTAGGGTCTGCTCACTATTACAAGGCATGCGCAATTTGCCAGGCATCTGTCCCAAAGACACTCCGCAGTCATCTTTCTGCCTTAAACATTTACCTAGAGAACCAGAGGCTTAAGTGACTAGCTCTTGCTATGGAGGGTTCGTCAGAACCCTCCAGTGAGTCTCTGAAGAAAAAAGGTCAGAAAGCTTAGGCCTGAATCTTTGACTGTGCTGCTGAATCTGGACATTCTCTTTGAGGCAGATGAAGACCCAGAGAGCTATAAGGTTGCTGGTTCTTTTCCTGTAACGGGTACTGCTTCAGCAGCCGCCAAGGAAACTGCCATTAGCACATCCACAGAGGCTCCACAGATGTCTGATGTCAGAATGGTAAGGGGGAACCATGGCTCATTTCTTCAGAAGCCCCACAAAGTACATCTCTTATCATAGCTGGTGAAGAGCCAACGTCCGTGCCAGAGAGTAGGCCTACGTTGGTCCCTTCCTCAGCTTAGGGGAGATCCTTATCTTAAGAAGAAAAGCAAACTTAAGCATGTTTCTCCTCTACAGGACCCTACTCCAGATTGGCAGGCCTTCTCACAGGGCATTCATATTGCCTTTATAGCTTTGAGACCTTCCCCTGGTATCTCCCACTTCTATAGCAAGGAGCTCTTCCCTGGAGCAGGAGCCTTCGAAGAGGAAGTTTCCTCTTCAGATGAGTCTGTGGCCTGTTCCACCCAGATAACTTCAACTTTGGGTTATGCCTCCCCTGAAGTAGAGTCAAGTGGCACTGACTCCCCTGAGGAGTACATCATCTTTGGAGAAACCATATCTAGAATGAGAGATTACTTTAAATGGGATTGTTCTCAAGTCTCAGAAGTACAGAAGAGATTCTGTGATCTCTTATGGGTAGGTCCCTTTCCCCTTCTTGTCAGCTTCCAAAGCACCTGACTCTCAACCCCCCCGCACCTAAAAGGCCATATAGTTTTTACAAGGTGCCAGAGGACAGTAAACTTTTTTAAATGTTCTCCTTCAGATACAGCTGTTATCCTAGTGTCTGCAGATAGATCTTCTAAAACTTTTACCTTCCACCTCCTTACTTCCATTTGATAAAGCCAGTAAGATGATGGAGAGATTAAGTAAAAAAGTCTACAGTTCATCCACACTGGCCTTTAGGGCCATTAATTACCAAACACATATGTCCAGGTATGTTGTGGCCTTGCTCTCCAAGGCTTCACAGCTACAGTCGGACCTTCCAGACTCTAGAGTCAAAGCTCAACTATCTTTCCTTTTGACAGCCTCTTCCCTAGTGACTCGTCACTCCATAAAGTGCAGTTATGATGCAGCTAAAGTATCGGCCAGATCAACTGCATGTGGTTCAGTTCTAAGAAGACTTTCTTGATTGAGGATCTGATGTTATCTTAGTCACCATTCCTCACATTAGGGTCTTGGATCCGATATCAGATCCGAGCTGGCATACACAGACAAACAGCTTAGCTCAAGCTCCTAGATGCTCTGCTGCTGTCTAACCCCTCATATCTCATTTGCCGCTTCAGTAATACAGACGCAGATTGCTCAGCTCCTCTTAGCAGTAAGTGTTAATTCTTGGGACTTGTGTTGTTTGGGTTAATTCCTTTATATTATACTGCTCTTGATAGTTATCTTTCGTTTTCTATCCCCTCCCAGCTTGGTTTTCTAATTTTACCTTTGGCTCCCTTTTTGCGGGCTTGGTGGAGTTATTGTGTACTGTTTTTGGTCGAGTTAAAGTAGTTTAGTCTAGAGTTTCTAGGTAATTAGTGTTTCGGACAATTTTGTTTTGGGTATCTGAACTTTGGCTTGTTTCCGTACTTTTAGTGAGGTTTTTCCTTTGGTTTTGGTCATGTCAGATAAACCCTTAGGGTTTAAGAGATGCTCCTCGTGTGGCTGGAAAAATGGCTATTTCCGACTCACAAAAGGAGTGTCTGTATTGTCTCGGCGGCGACCATCTTGAGGTGGAGTACAGTATTTGTGCCGCCTTCAACCCTAGAGCTCTGGTCGACTGCCAAAATAAGTTGATAATCAAAGGCCTGGTGACGGAAGGCCCCTTGGTCACTGGTTCCCTGGCCAAGGCGGGCTCCTCAGGGGGCAAAGAAGAGGATTCTTTCGGTGGAAGAACCCCTATCTAAATGTCCCAGGTTGTAGGATCCTAAGTCCTCGGATCCTACTCCAGCCAGGGCACTTTCGGATCAGAGATCCTCGGGTCCTAGAATGTCCAGGGAGTCTACTCCTGGATCTAAAGGTTCAGATCCAAGTCCTTCAGATCTGACACCTTCGGCTCCCTCCCCCGGATCCAAGACTCTGGATTTGAGACCTTCAGATCCGAGGGTAGGAGCTTTGACCACGGATCCATCCCTCTTGGATCTGAGGGTTGTTACTTCAGATCCTTCATTAATTTTGGCTCAGAATAGGTCGGATCTGAGAGTCGTGCCGGAGCCGAATGTAGTGGAGGACCTTCCCTTGGATCCCTTGATTTTGGTGCAGGCCTTTTCTTCTAGTAGGTCTCACTCCAGGGAGCACAAGAGAAGACCCTCTGGTTCCAGGCAGGGTTCTCCCACCATGTCCTCCATATCTTCCTGATCTTCTAGGACTGCCTTTCCATGGATATGGACAGAATGATGCGGGCATTTCTGAAAGCTCAGATGGAGTTGGGACTTCTGGCTTCCCTGGTCCAAAGGTCAGGAATCCAGTCCCCCACTTCCCATTTAACTGCTCATCTGACCATTGGCTTGGATTCTCAGGGACTGGTGAGTGGGGCAGAGTCCAGGGGAGTGTCAGGCCCAGTTTGGTCACTACCCCATCGGGATCGTTGATTGGTGCTGCTCCAACTCCCTCTCCCCAGGACAGGCCATCCCTCCAGGCAGAGCTGCTGACCTGGGGTCCATGAGGTTGGATTTGGGTCCAGGCTTTTCGGACAGGGCTCTCCCACTAGGCGTTTCAGCTTTCAACAGTTCTGGTCCGGTGCTGTTCGGCAAAGCAGGGGGTCTTGCATGGTCTACCCTCTCTTCTGCTATGGTATTATCAGCAGGAGAGGGAGATGGAACCTCCTCCATCCTTCCACTTTCCAGACAGTAAAAAGGTCCTTCTCTGCTATCAGAGCTGCCTCCCCCATACACGGTCATCCTACCCAGCCTCAGTATCTGAGCGGACCTTCTCATCCTCCTTCCAGTCAGCCCGTCCAGTCTAGCCTCCAGGGGGATGCCTTCCCCACAGTTGTCCCCTCCTCTTCTGAGTCTTCCCTGCAGCCTCCAGCGGAGGAAGTTCCTAAGAAGAGAACATGTAAGAGGAGACATCGAAACTCCCGCATGGAGTCCTTAACCGAAGATACGGATGCTGATGAAGGGGACGGGTCCCCAAGATCTCCGCCAGAGGACGTCTCCTTTGGAGACGTACTCGAGACCCTCAAGGCCAAAGCAGGTTGGTCTGCCCAGTCCCTGTCCTCTGAGGAAACCATATTTCTGGAGGCTTTCAGTATGGGCCCATCTACCTTTTGGTTGCCCCCCCCCCGCTAATCCTCTTATTAATCTCATGGCCAGCAGGGCTTGGAAGGAGCTAGATACCATGAAGCCAGTGCCTAAGAAAGCAGACAAATTTCTCAGTCCCCCAGTGGGTAAAACCTTCTGGTAAAACACAAATTACGAGTAGATCACCAGCAGGTACTGCCCAACTCAGCTTTTTCGTTCGTGGTTTGTGGATGGCAGTTTTTAAAACCTTCTGGTCCCAGGCGGTCCCGGTTGATGCTATTGTGGTAGCTGCTGCCACCAAAAAGGAAATGGCAGAGCAGAGTTCTTCTGTCCACCCTCCCAATCGTGAATCGAGAGCTCTGGACAGATTTGGGAAGCGGGTGTTTGCTTCAGCTTCCTTTAGCCTGCGAGCCTTAAGTTATCTTGCGCATTTCCCCTGTCTCCAGAGGGATTTGATAAAGAAACTGTCAACTTCCCTCTCTGGGTCCAGGAGGAATTTAAGGTGATTTCTCCCAAGCTGTCCACCCTTCATTTGGTTGCAAATTCATCCATGAGGCTAATTTCCAATGCTGCGGAAGGGTCTTCACAGGTGACGGGTTCAGGCATCGCCATTAGGCGTCATGCCTGGCTGGGCCTAAGCAGGTTTGCAGAGGCCTTCAAGACATCATTTATCAATGCCCCATTTGATGGTTCCACTCACTTTGGTCCCAGCGAGAAAGAGACGTTGACCCATAGTGAACAGGAAGGGAAGACGTTGTCCGCAGTTGGGATTTAATTTTCTGCCTCTCAAAGGTCCTTTTTTAAGACCCAGAAGGGGAATAAGAAAATGAGGTTTCGGCAGGTAAAATCTTTCTTCCAGGATGTTCAGGATGATTCATCTTCCAGAGGACGGGGAAGAGGTTTCAACAGCAGATGTCACCCAAGGCCCATAGGAGGCCCACAGAGTCAAGGTTCCATGGAGCCCTTCTCTGATAAACCTTTTCAGCGTCCCTGAGATGTTGCCTGTCTGTCCTTCCTTGGAGGCAGTCAACGGTCAGTTATCATTGCACCCTTTAGCCTGGGCAAGCATTACAAATGATCAATGGGTGCTAACAGTTGTATCCAGGGGCTATTGCATTCCCTTTTTGGAAGTTCCCCTGAAATCCAGAACTCTTGCTGACATGCCACCCAGTCAGAAATAGTTGGCCTGACAGGAGATTGCGAACCTTCTTTGAAAAAGAGCCATCCAAGAGGTCCCTGCAGGGCAATGAGGATACGGAACTTATTCTAGCTTCTTTTTAGTTCCAAAGAGAACAGGAGTCCTTCGTCCTATTCTGGACCTTAGTCGTATGAACCTGTTCATACAGAAGTTGAAGTTTTGGATGGCCACTGTGCAGTTGATTGTGCCCCATTTGGACAGCAATGACTGGATGTGCTCAGTGGACATTCAGGACACGTACTACCATATAAAGATGGCTCGCCGGTCCAGGAGGTTTCTCCTCTTTTGCTTGAGAGCTGATCATTTTCAGTTCAGGGCCCTGCCTTTTGGTCTCACCTCAGCCCCCTGGGTATTCACCAAATACATGGCAGTAGTGGCAGCTCATCTCTGGCTTCAGGGAATCCAGATAGTTCCCTATTTGGACGATTGGCTCCTAACGGCCCCTACATAGCATCAACTATTGGACAACATTCATACCTTACTTTCCCTGTTCCATCAGTTGGGAATTACGGTAACCATGGCCAAGTCTTCCTTGATTCCTACCCAATGTCTGTAGTTCATAGACACTCTGTTGGATAGCACCAAGTAGATCGCAGCCTTCTTCCTTGAACGAGTGTCTCTGATTCACACCCAAGTTCAAGTTTTACTGGAGCAATCATGTCCTCTGGCTTCACACATTCTCAGGGCTCTAGGGTCCATGGCAACTACCATTTACTTAGTTCCAGTGGCTCAATACGACATGAGAGTTCTTCAGTGGACTTTTGCAGTTCAGTGGTCAGCGTTTCTGTATCCCTTGTCATTCAGCATTCGTCTCACCCCAGTGTGTTGAAAACATCTTTCGTGGTGGATTCGTTCACCAGACCTCCTAGCAGCAGGTCATTCTCTCCACCAGTTCCCATGGCCATGGTCACCTCGGACGCTTCCCTGCTAGGGTGGGGGGGACATTTCCAGGAAAAGACAGTTCAAGGGACATGGTCGCTATCAGGGACCAAACTGCACATCAGCGTTCTGGAGATGAACGCAGTCCTTCTGTCGTTGTAAGCTTTTTGGGATTGCCTCCCTCAGGGAATGATTGTAGTTCTATTGGACAACATGGCAGTTGTGTGGTATATAAACAAGCAAGGGGGCACATGTTCTCATCTGCTTTGTCTTGAGGCCATGAGGGTCTGGGAATGGGTGATGTCCATGGGACGCTTTCTCATTGCAATGCACATTCCCGGAGCATCCAACGTGTTGGCGAAGAAATTAAACAGGGCTGTTCTGACCCTCATAAGTGGTCCCTGAATCCAGGGGTGGCCCAACAGATCTTCCATTGGTGTGGATGTCCAAACTGCGATCTGTTTGTATCTCTTCTCAACCAGAAATGCAGCAATTTGTTTGCATGGATCCCCCCAGAGTGGGAATCCCCAAGGGATGCGCTCACTCACAATTGGCCTCTGGGTCTCCTGTATGCCTTTCCATCTTTGCCTTTAATTCCCAGACTGTTTCAGAAAGCCAGACACCTCAAGAGACAATTGATCCTCATTGCCCTCTTCTGGCCTCACCAGGTGTGGTTCCCCCTTCTACGGTCTCACTTGAGGCACCAACCCTGGGTGCTCAATCCAATTCCGGATCTCTTATCTCATCCTTCTCTGCTTCCGCTCCCGAACCTTCAGATCATGCATCTGACAGCATGGCATGTCCACTTCCAGTGATTTTGGCTAAGTCCATGCTAGCCTCACCCGTAAAGGATATTATCCTTGCTTCCCATAGGTCTTCCACTAGGAAGGTTTATATCAGTAAATGGAAGAGATTTTCTATTTGGGCAAAGAATAATGGTTCTGTTTTCAGCTTCCATTCCTGAGATCCTTCTCTTTTTAACTTCTCTTTTTAAGGAAGCACACAGTTTCTCCATGATCGAGGTTCATTTGGTGGTAATTTCAAATTTTCATCTTAGTAATGATTCTACCTTTTCTTCCTGTCTCTGCAAGGCCTTTTTAAAAGGTGTTTTTCTTTTGTGACCCCCTGTGAAGCATCCATCTCCTCCATGGGATTTGGCATTGGTGCTGCAGACATTGACAAAACCACCTTTTGAACCAGTGGCATGTTGTGATATCAGTTTCCTTTCATAGAAGACTACTCTTTTGGTGGCATTGACTTCAGCGAGGAGAGTCTTGGAGATAGAAGCTTTTGCAATTAAGCCATCCTACTTAATTTTCCATAGGGACAGAGTGTCTCTGAAACCAGATCCATCCCTTGTGCCCAAGCTGGCTTCAACAGCTAATCTCAATCAATGCATTCATCTTCCAGTATTTTTCCCTAACTGTGCCAATAAAGGGGACTACATCCTGCACACCTTGGATGTTCATCATCAACTTTGTTTCTATCTGCATAGGACTAAGGAATTTGGAGGTTCAGACCAGTTGTTTGTAGGCTTTTCTATGAATAGAAAGGACAGAGGAATTTTGAAAGTCACTACCTCTACTGGATTTCGCAATGTATTTAATTCATTTACTCTTCAGAAGGTGTTCCTGTATCTGAACCAGTAAAGGCTCATTCCACAAGGGTGGTGTCTACTTCAACTGCATTTGCAGATAGTCAATCCTTTGATGATATTTGTGCAGCAGCAATGTGGTCTTTTCCTCACAAGTTCATCTCCCATTATAAATTGGACTTGGTTTCCAGAGGAAGGGCTTCCTTAGGCTCCACATTTCTTCGACATGTCATTCCTTGAGGCCTCCCAAGCTTTAGGTAGCTGGGGACTTTGACCCTAATGTGGGGAATGGTGACTAAGATAACATCAGATTTATAGTTATGTACTTACCATAACTTGGCATCTGTTATCTGTAGTCACCTTTCATTGTGGTCCCACCCCCCAGCCCCCTTCGTGAGAGATTAGCTGGATTATGGTGGTTCTATATTGCTGTTAGTTGTTTTTGGTCTGTCTTCTTTCCTTATGCAAACTCTACTGAGAGGTTAGAGGGCAGCAGAGCATCATGGGAGGGGAGGAGCTTGAGCTATGATGTTTGCCTGTGTATGCCGGCTCAGATCCAATATCAGATCCAAGACCCTTACGTGATGAATGGTGACTACAGATGCCAAATTATGGTAAGTACATAACTGTAATTATAGCCCTTGCTTGAAGATATCAAGGCAAAACTTGTGGATGCTCCTCTTGATAATTTTGCCCTTTTTGGAGCTAATGCTACTTCCTTTTTCAAATCTCTTCAGGAGAAAGGGAAAGAGCTACAGGAACTTAAGCATATTTCTGTGTCCCCTGTTCTGAACTACCAAAAGAATTATCCTTCCAAGATGCATTTTGTGAGGAAACACTCCCATACTCCACTTTCAAAAAAGGGCCACGGAAGCAAAGCTCTACCAGGACTCAGCCCACCACTGCTCAAAAGCCTTCCTTTTCAAACAAACCAGGTGGTCTTTGACTACCTGGCCAGTCTGAAAAATGTTCCTCTTTCCCAGTGCCTCCCACTGTCCCTTTCTTCTTATGCAAGCATTACCACACACAAATGGGTGCTTTCCATTGTGCTATATGGATATTTCATGGTTTGGAAGTCCATTCCAACCTTCTTGGGTATCCTTTAACCCCTCCTCCCCCAAAATCAGCTTCCACCTTTCCCTCAGGTACTTTATGACCTGATTTCACAGAGAACCATTCAGGAATTCACTCACCAGCCAAGAGGAAGAGGTTTTTATTCAAAGATGTTTCTAGTTCCCAGGAAGGATGGCCCATGGAGACCCGTCCTAGACCTGTCTTACCTCAACCTCTTTCTACAGGTTCCCACCTTTCACATGCTCTCCCTCTAAACCTTGTTCCGAGTTTTACTGCCTCAGGCCTTGCTGGTTACCCTGGACATCAAAGATGCGCATCTTCATATCCCGGTTCATCCCGTTTTCAGGAAATACTTAAGTTTTTCTGTGGGTTCATCTCATTTTTAGTTCTGTGCTTTGTCCTTTGAACTCTCCACAGCACCAAGGGGATTCACAAGATGCTTGGCTCCTGTTATTGCATTTTGCAGACTGCAAGGAATACAAGTTTATCCTTACCTGGAAAACCTACTTATTCAAGCAACCTCATCCAGAAATTGTCCTGGAGAACCTCCAAATAAGAGTCAGATTGATTCTAAGACTTGTCATCTTCACTGTCACTGTCACTGTCAACTTCAAGAAATCCTCCCTCACTCTTTCTCAGGACCAGGTCTTCCTGGGGTGCAGGATAAGGACAGATTTAGTGATGGCATTTCTGCCCCTGCAGAAGGTGCAGTCTCTTCTAGCCTACTGTCAGTAACTCTCACCACTCCCTTCCTTGACAGCCAGGAAGCTTCTCAGACTTCTGTGATTCCCATGCTACCTTTGGCCAAACTTGACATGAGGTAATTCCAGTGGTATTGGAAATCTCTCTAGTCCCAGCATGCAATGCACATCCCCTGGATTTTGTTCTTCCTTTTCTTCCTTGTCTGAAGAAAGAACTTCAGTGGGGGATTCAGCGAATTACACTGAACCCAGGTCTTCCTCTGCAGCCTCCTCTTCCTATGCAGGAGCTGTTCACAGATGCCTCAGACTTGGGTTGGGAAGCAACCTCGAGAAACCTAAAGATCCAGGGTCTTTGGTCCCCCTAAAGGTCTAGGGTGTTTGATCCCCCTCTAAGAGGAAGGAACACACAAACATCAAAAAAATGAGGGCTTTGATTTTTGCTCTTCAAGCTTTCCAGTCTTCTCTTCACCCAAGCCCCTTGAAGCTGTATACAGACAACACCACAGTCCTTTGGTATGTGAACAAACAGGAGAGAATGAATTCTTATCTGCTTTGTTGGTTGGCTCTTCTGGCTTGGGAGATTGTTTTCCAATCATGTCACCTTACAAACAATTTACATTCCTTCAGCTTAGTATGTTCTGGTAGACAATCTAAGCAGGTCCATGACTCAATCCCATGAATAGATGTTCCACAAGGATGTGTTTCTGGACATTTTTCACCGGCGGGGTACACCTCAAATAGATCTTTTTGACTCCCCTCTGAACAGACAACTTCTACAGTTTTGTGCCAGAGTCCCAGGTCCTCTCGTTTGGAATGTGGATGACCTTTCAATATCCTGGAAGGGGATGTTTCTTTACACACAGACACACACACACACACACACACACACAGACACACACACACACACACACACACACACACACACACACACACACACACACACACACACGCACACACACCACTCTGATTCAGAAAGTTCTGCTGAAAATTCAGCAGGACAAATCAAAAATCTTGTCTATGGCTCCCTTTTGGCCAAGACAGTTCTGGCTCCCTCATCTTCTGCATTTTGCCAAGGGCAGTCATCACCAGTTACTTCACAGGGTAGATCTTCTCACACAAGACAAGGCATCACTTATTCACCCACATTTGGCAACCCTGAACCTAACTCTTTGGGTGACAGGCTTCTGATCCCTTTATGAAACATTTTCTCTGAGGATGTGCTTCTAGACTTGCAAGAGGCCAGGAAAACTAATACTAGAAAAGCCTATTTGTCAAAATGGAAGAGGCTCTCCACCTAGTGTCTAAAGAAACAGCTATATCCATTCTCAGTGGATATCCCACTAATTTTGTCGTATTTGGGTGAGCTGCTTAAAGCTAGATTGTCTTATTCTTCTGTAAAAGTCCACTTCTCTGCAATTTCTGCATGTCTGCCTGAATCTCCTCTCTTAGCCTCTAGGCTAGAGGTTAAGCTCTTTCTTAAAGGCATCCTTCATATCAGATTT